>NC_041382.1:68877063-68937565 GCF_002162155.2 Triticum dicoccoides | reverse complement strand
ATCTTCGCTGTGCAAAATCATGAGTACATATTCTGACAGAAGCAATAGTCCACATCCGCATCTCCTGAGATAATGATGCGTATCTATCCACCGCTCCAAGTCGAGGATCATTGTTTTCATACATTATATGATGCGTATCTATCTACTACTCCAAGCCAAGGATCAGTGTTCTGATAAAGATAAAACCAAGAGATATTATATGATGCGTATCTATCTACACTACTCCAAGCCAAGGATCATTGTTCTCATAAACCAGAGACATTAAATGATGCATATCTATCTACTCCAAGCCATGGATCATTGTTCAGATAAACCATAGACATTAAATGATGTGTATCTATCTACTACTCCAATCCAAAGATCATTGTTTTGCTCAATCAGAGACATTAGATGATGTGTATGTAATACATGTATTGATGTAGTACGAAGATAAATGTTCTGATGTACGTCTATCTATAAGATGCGGCATCCAAGCGAAGGATCATTGTGCTAATCCAACCAGACACTTCAGCCATGTCGAGCGTATACGCTTGCATGTTGTTCTTATTCTTTGTCGTGCTAAATCCGGTGAGCCTCGCCGCCGGCACCACCAACAGCAGCGGTGCGGCTGGATTCAGCCTGCCCCTCGTGCCCCACTACCGCACTGAAGCTGGCATACTCGAGGAGCTCCTGCCGGAAGGTGATGCCGAGGGCGGCGTGAACATCACGTCCATACGCCCCAAGATGATCCCATTGACGGGGCCTGTCTACAGCGTCCACGTCGGCGTCGGCAGCGGCGAAACCCAGCACTTCTACAAAAGCTCGCGCTGGACCTCGTCCGCCCCCTGACGTGGATACGGTGCCGACCATGCATACCGGAGATGAAGCAGGAGGGCTCTATCTTCAACACCGCCGTCTCCCCTCATTACCACGCCATTGCATCCACGGACCATCGCTGCACGGCTCCGTACAAGTGCGGCAGCCGGGGCCGTTGCATCTTCGACGTCAAGTACCAGTACCACGGCTCAAGCGCGCAGGGCTTCCTTAGCACCGACAACTTCGTCTTCGACGGCAGCGGCCCCGGCAGCCCCATCAGCAGTGTGGACGGCCTTGTCTTCGGCTGCGCGCACTCCACGCACCAGTTCGGCAACCACGGCGTCTGGGCCGGCGTAATGAGCCTCGACAGGCACCCGACCTCCTTGATCCGGCAGCTCTCGGACCGCGGCCTCACCGCCTCGCGCTTCTCCTACTGCCTCGTCGGCAAGGAGCACGAGCACCTCCACCGGCGTGGCTTCCTCCGGTTCGGCGCCGACATCCCGGACCAATCGCACGCACGGAGCACGGCGCTGCTGCACCGGGAACTCGCCCAAGGAGGGGGCATGTACTACGTCCACCTCGTCGGCATCAGCCTGGGCGGGCGAAGGCTCACGGCGATCACGCCGGCGATGTTCGAACGCGACCCGCGCACCCTCCGCGGCGGGTGCACCATCGACGTTGGGACGGCGTACACCGTGCTGGCCCCGGCCGCGTACCATGTCCTGGCGGCCGAGGTCGTGGCGCACATGCAGAGCCGCGGGGTGCACCGCGCGCCCGGGCCGGTGCAGAATTTCGAGCTCTGCTTCCGCGGGGCATGTGACAGTATCCGCGCGCACTTCCCGAGCGTGACGCTCCACTTCTACCCGGAATCGGCCGCGCTCTTTATCAAGCCGGAGCTGCTGTTCATGGCAGTGACGCATCAGCATACCCACTACGCGTGTTTCACCGTCGCGTCGTACGCTGAGAGGTCAGTGATAGGCGCGGGGCATATGTTGGACACGCGCTTCACGTTTGACCTCCAACACGACCGGCTCTTCTTTGCTCCCGAGGATTGCCATCTAGACACTAGCGCAGTGGGGATGACCTAACTACATCCCTATATCATCGGTTTGTGCAAGACTTGTGTCAAAATAATGAATAAATGTCTTTTTACAATAATTCAGAGAGAAGAGAAACCGATTTATAGGGAAGTCGGAGGAAGGAGCTCCGGCCCACACAGGTTCTAATTGACAACACAAGACACATGACACCGTCGAGGTAAAGAAAGAGAGAAGAGTTCACATTAGAACCCTGAATTATCACCCAAGTCTAAGATACAACACTTGCCCTGTTTGGATTTATAGATTAGAGTTAGTTTGGGTTAGTTTGGACTCAACTAACCAAAATATATCCAAACAGGAGTGTTAGTTTGGGTTAGATGCATCTAACCCTTCCAAAAAATCTAACCCATCTAAGAGGTGTTTATTTGGGTTAGTTCTTCTCGGGACCACTAAAAACACATTTTTCTCTCGCTCTCCCCGCAGCAGATCCCTCCCCACTTTCTCAAAGCTTCTCGTCCTCTTCCTTCCTCCCTCTCGCACCATTCGTGAAGGCGCCTCGACGTATCCGCACTCTATCTAACCCTGCCATCCAAACACCTTTTTTGCTAGAGTTAGTTCAGGGTTAGAATCTAACTCTAACCTCCAACCGAGTTAGAGTATCCAAACAGGGTTGACTTTGAAACCATCTAATTCACAACCTCAAACTACCAAAACCGGACAAAAATCAATCTTTAGCGGTTTCAACCATGTTTTACTTGTTTTGACTAGTCAAATGCCTAGTCAACATCCAACCCAAACTCTAAAACCGTCTACTTTGCAACCTTAAACTTTTAAAACCGGACAAGAATCAACCCCAAACCGGTTTCGACCTTGTATTGACTTGTTTTGAGTAGTCAAATAACTAGTCACCATCCCTGGCATTTGACTTGTCAAAACAAATTAAAATAATCTATTTTACAACCTTGAATGTTTACACTTTTGAATATTTATAAATAGAAAAAACATTTTATTTATTTTTTGAACATTTTGGAAAATTTCAATGTTTCTTAACGATGTTTTTTTAAAATCTAGTATAGTTTATAAATTTATGAACATTATTTTAATCTTGCATTAGATTTTTTTTTTCTTATATCAGTATAAAAAACACTCACGAGAAGAGAAAACCGATTTACAGGGAAGTCGGAGCGAGGAGCTTCGGACCACACAGGCTCTAGTTGACAAAAAAACACATAACACCATCGAGCTAAAAAAGAAGAGAATAGTTCATATTACAACCATGAAGGCATCGTTTTGAAGCAAGTGTTGGCTGGAGGGGACAAGAGGAAGAGTGGTGTTTCAAGTTGCCCATTTATGGCGGCGGATCTCGACGGCGTGGCGCGGTGGAGACTCGGTGCCCGATGCGCGGAGATGGACTCGCGCAGGATGGTGGCGTTGTCTGGCGTCGTGGTGGCGTCGACGGCAGCTAGGCCGGGCAAGATAGATGCAACAGTACATCACTGTGGATGGATTGGTGGTAGGTGGATGTAGCGGCCTCATACTCGGCAGACGTCCTGGTTAAGGAGTGCGCCGGACTGGTAGGTGCCCCATATCCGGCAGGCGTCCTGGTTGGGACCTCAGATCTTAGATGTTAGGTTTGACTGCGAGGTCTGTTTGATACTAGGCCCAGACTATCAGCATCCCTTTATCAATTGGATAGGAGTAGCGACATTTTTGTTGCCTAGACGTTAGGCTTCAGTCTTACTGTTGTATGACTTTGTAAGGTCTTGTGTGAATAATCTTCTATATCTAAATAGAGACACCCCATTAGCTTATTTTCCTGGCTTCTCAGGAAGCCACATCACCCGAATTGCTATAGCCGTTGATACTGTAGAACCGAGAAGTCCGCAGCCGTCTGATCAGCAACTGGTGAAATTTACGAAGGCTTGCCACCGCTAAGTGACAATAACGCTTCGTTCCTTCTCTCTCATTCATTCTTTCTTCTCGACAGAACCGGACATACACAGCGCAACACACAAAAAAGAAAGGCATCGCTTGCAAGAACTCATCCCCGTTGCTTTCCTCAACCTAGCTCGCCGTGGCAGCACACAAACTACGAGGGCTCCCCAGGCGGACGAGGTCGCTCTCCCATGTGGTTCTCTCGATAGTGCGCCTGATCACTCCCCATGGCCGGATGACGCTCCCTCGCGTGGTTCTATCGACAGTGCATTTGGTCGTTCCCCATGGCCGGCCTAGCTCATTTTTTGATCTCCTTCGTTACTGGACAATACCGTGTGCGCTCTGGTGGAATGGGTTCGCGAGGAATAGAGAAACAAATTTTATGTTTAGAGTTGATGCAATCCATGGCCTAAATTGTTCAATACAGCAGGATTTGGTGGTAGTTGTGCGTCTATATATGTTCATCCATGCCTGTGCCGAAGCTTGAGGATGACCCAAACTGGGCTAGATAGAGGTTGCGGCCGCACGGTTCGTTGCTAGCCCATATCAAGCCCAATAGCCTTGCTACGTGTGACATCTTCTGGTACGTTGTTGGTTGTCCGTGCTAGCCCATGTAAAAGGCAGGCATGTAACTTGCTTAGTTTGGTCATGTTGTTAGCCCATCTAACGCATCGCATTAGGGGGGTGTTTGTTTCCGGGGACTTTTTTGTGTAGGGACTAAAAAAAGTCTCTTTTAGAGATTTTTTACCAAACGGGAGAGACTTTTTAGGGACTAAACTAGGCATTTGGGACTAAATGAAGAAGACTCTCAAGGAGAGTCTTTTTGGAACTTTTTGGGACTTTTCCAACAATGCCCCTTCATGTACCCATTGGCCCGCCACCCTATAGTGTTGTTTGATTGTTATTTTTCTATATACTAGGGGCAACATGGTCATTTAATAACCTCTAGGAAGGGACTAGGGACTTTTTAGTCTCTGGAAACAAACAGGGAGGGACTTTTTAGGGACTAGAGACTTTTTAGTTGGGACTAGAAAAAGTCCTAGGACTAGAGAACCAAACACCACCTAGGTCTCTGAGGCTTCATCTCTCTCTTCCGCTCATCGCCGCCGCTCTGTCTTCTACTCGCCGCCGACGCTTTCTCTTCTACTCGCCAGTCGCCACCATGAAACGGCAGCCACCACTACACATGAAACAGCAGGATTCAACGCGGATCATTACTCGGCCCTCCATTACCCCGCCGCTCTCTCTTCCGCTTGACGTTGCCTTTCTCTTTAAAAAGACGTCCTCAAGCACGCACAATTCCTCGCGTCCTCTTCGTCTCTAGCCCTCCACTCCGGTAGGTGGACGCTCCCTATTTTTAACCATCGTCATTCTTTCTGATTCATGCACTTATGCTTTTTGAATTGCCTGCTTGCGCTCTGGATCCACAGGTGCTTGGCTCATTGAAGAAAAAAATCACACAACCTCTCTTGGTCCCCATATTATTTCCTGATATGTATGTGGTCCATAAGATATGTTGTATTCATTTCTTTCAATGCTAGAGTTTAATCTATCATATGCAGTTTTTTTGAAGATGGGGCAGACAGAATAGTAGTTCATTTGACCTGAAACAGTACCTCTGCCTACCAGATTAACTGACCAGAAAGAGGCCAGGGGTAAGATTATAATATTTGTTTGCATGCTATTGTAGAGTATCATGGAATTCAACATGGATTTCCACAAGTTGTGGCAACTTAGATTAGCAAACCACTTTTACTCTATAAGAAGACTATTTGGCATTCCATGATAGCATAGAGACACAACCGAATACTATCTCCTTCTGAGTAAAAAATGATTATGCCCTTCAAGTGTTACTTCACTAGGTTAATGTTTCATGCAATCCATCACTTGGGGTTTCTGCCTATGGATCTGTCAGTATCATATACAAGAGGTATATATGGGTTGCTATCGTCAAGCATGCATGCAAGCAGCAAAGAACCACACTTCTATTTAAATTTATATACTGTTGCTTAAATTGTAATCCATTCTAACTATTATTTGTACTACTTCAGGATGATCATATGCATGTATATAGATTCAGCTTATGCAACTATAAATGGGTTGAATTGCATTAGTATGAAACTGAGCAAATCTGAATTGTGAAGTATATATGCGCTTCTATCCACTTTATTGGGATGATTATGTAGATTTTACTATAATTGTTGTCAATATATACTATTTTCCTATTACATGTGCAAATAGTACAAAAATAAAGACAGACCATATCAAAATTTTGAATGAAATTGCTTCCAAAATATTGATTACATCGATATGATAAAAAAATTGTCAAAATGTTGCAGCAAGCCTTAAGGCATAGCAAGTATATGTTTGCTTTCACAATGTCAACATTTATCATTGCACCGGCTCTCATCCAGAATATCCCGCAGCAACGCGCGGGGTACCACCTAGTTAATAAAGTGGTTGCATGCATCGTCCAGATGCAGAGGCCGGGGATCCTCCTTCATTTAAAAGAAAATCTTAAATAGTTCATTCTCATCAAATTTAATTCTCTCAACATGCGGCTTTCCACCTCACCAAGTGTGTCATGTCAACATTCACTAGCACTATTTTGCAACCCCATGCAAACCACATGCATACTTGTACTAGTCAAATGCCTAGTCAACATCCAACAAAAAACTTCATAACCGTCTACTTTACAAACTTAAACTTTCAAAAACCAGACAAGAATCAACCCTGAACCATATTTAACCTTGTTTTTTAGTAGTCAAATGCCTAGTCAGCATCCCTGGCATTTGACTAGTCAAAACAAGTCAAAATTGTCATACTTCACAACCTCAAACTTCCAGAACTGGACAAGAATCAATCCTGAACCGATTCCAACCGTCTTTTTAACTTATTTCGACTAGTCAAATTGCCTAGTCAGCATCCAGGGTTGTATCTTAAACATTGCGGCAATTCAAAATTGTAATATGAACTTCTCTCAAAAAAAGGAAGAAAAAGTAACAACTCATCCATAGCGAGTAAATCTTGTTTGCCTCTCTTTGCCATTAGATATCGCCTATCTGCATAGCACGAACGACAGATGGGCCGGTCCATTTCGACGCTCGGGGACATGTTCTTGACGCGTTTTTGGGATAATTTTTATTTTTCTGTTTCTTCTATGAGCTTTTTCCAGTCTTTTTTCTTTTGGTTTTTTTCTTTCATTTCCTTTTGTTTTCTTTCTAAAATCTTTTCAGGTACACATACATTGTTCAAAATTCTAGAATATGCTTCCAAGTTTGTGAACAATTTTTAAAATGCACGAACATTTTCATTTTGAGAACATTTCTCAAAGTCACAAATATGTTTTCAAAATTTGTGAACATTTTAAACCATTTTTAATACATTATTTTCTAAAAGTGTACTTTTTTGCAATTTCAGTATTTTCTAAAGCCAATTTTTTAAAAATTGTGAACATTTAAAAAAAGTGTGGATATTCCAAGCACATTTGGAATGAGGTAAAGGCTTTGCTTGGGTTGACATAGACGCCTGGAGTAACTTCAACTTCATCATAGAATGGTGGCTATCCACGGACAATGCGGGGAAGGGCATGACATCTCTCCATATGCTACTCTCATGGAAAATTTGGAATGAGAGAAACAGTAGGGTATTTAGAAAACTTTCCTCCGTGCCAACCGCGTTCACTAGTAAGGTAAAGATTGAGGCTAATCTTTGGGGTTTGACCCGAGCTAAGAATTTGAGATATTTGGCGCCGCGATAGTAGTCTTATTGTCCCTGGCCGTTTACCGGTCACTTTTGCAAAGCTTTTGTCTGCTTTCAGAAAAACTGCAAATCGAAGAGGTCCCGAAGAACAGAACCAGGGAACAAGAGTAATGACATGAAGCATACATAGATAGCGCGAGCCGCTAGCCAACCTATGGTTGTGGTTAGGAGGACAGTGGTATTTTCAACCCATCAAAGTTCAAGTCCTAGACTCGACACTGATGCTCGCACTATTTCTGTATTTGTTCAGGCATTTCGACAATGTGCCTTCAGTGGGAGGATGTCAATTTCAAGATGATGTGTCGGCTCGGTCTTTCAAAGATGCTCATAGGTGTAGATTGTGCGTGCGTACGTTCATAGAGGTGAGTATATATGCGTATGTATGAGCTTTTGCGTGTGTACTGTGTTAAAAAGAATAGCCGAGCTCAAAGTCGGAATTGGTTGGGCAGTACTACCGAACAGCGCAGTTCCTGTAGCTAGCGCACCACAAATGGAAGCAGCAGAGGTCGCAGCAGCTTGAACCGAAGAGCACCGCACCCATGCGCGGATGGGCATTTTCTCAGCTAGGTGAGGTGCGCGCGCGTCCAGCTATTTGGTACACACAAACACCAGAACCCGTCGCTGCCGGAAATCCGACTCCCATCCGAGGCCAAATGGTGCCGTAATCTCAACAGCGACAGCCCCTTCTCACCGGCTGTCATGCACGCATTTTACGACCCAGTAAACCGCCGGCAACGGCCTCCGTCAATCGGTGGCATCCTCGTCAACTCCACCCGTGCAATGCAATGGCGCTTGCGCTCGCGCTCGCGCTCTATTTATAGTGAACGAACCGCGGGACAATGGCACCACCAAGAACACACTGCGATTCCACGGAAGCAAACACCAGGCGAGCAGTTTGTCGTGCAAGCTGCGAACGAGCCTGCGATCGATACTTCCGTAGGGCTGATCGATGGCATCGGCTAGCTCAGTGGTGCTGCTGTTGATCGCGGCGGCCCTCACCGCGGCGGCGCCGGGCGTGCTCTCGGACCCGCCGCCGCTGCAGGACTTCTGCGTGGCCGACCTGAAGGCCGCCACGGCGGTGGACGGGTTCCCCTGCAAGGCGGCGTCGACGGTGGCGGACGACGACTTCTTCTCCGACGCCATGGTGGCCGCGCCCCGCACCGACACCAACCCCTTCGGCGTCAACTCCACGCGCGCCACCGTGTCGGCCTTTCCGGGCCTCAACACGCTGGGGCTGTCCATCACGCGCACCGACCTCGCCCCGGGCGGGCTAAACCCGCCGCACTCGCACCCGCGCGGCTCCGAGCTCGTGCTGGTGCTCAAGGGCGAGGTCATGGTCGGGTTCACGTCGGCCGCGAACCGGCTATACTCCAAGGTCGTGAAGAAGAACGAGCTCTACGTCGTGCCCCGCGGCCTGCAGCACTTCCAGCTCAACGTCGGCAAGGGGGACGCCGTGTTCATGGCCATGTTCGACGCCCAGTCGCCCGGCCTGGTCACGCCCACCCTCGGGCTCTTCGCCACCAAGCCGGCCATGCCCATGGAGGTGCTCACCAAGACCTTCCTCGCGGGCGAAGACGAAGTCAGCGCCATGAAATCGAAATTCGCCGGCTTCTGATCGTGAAACACAAGTGCTCTTGTAGCAGTTCAGCTGCTAAATTGATTTTTTTGCGTGTGTGTGTGTGTGAGTATTCGTTCGTTTTCTATCAAATAATAACAATTGTATTGATATTGTATTATACTCCCTCTGTCCTGTGATATTATAAGATGTTTATTATACTTGTTCGCTCTTGTGCCTGTTACTTCATCCGATGCATAAAAAGTACCACAGTTTTAAATTGAGATTAAACTAAACTTAGTTCAAAACTGCAAAACTTATTTTGGATTGATGGGAGTAGCTATAAACAAATGTAAGACATAGAATAAAAAATAGCTATAAATTAACCTATAATAAAAAAACAGAATTTATGTTTATATTTTTGTCATACATGAACGATATTAGACCTATCAGCAAACGAATGGTGAGTACTCTCTCTGTAAACAAATGTAAGACGTTTGATAGAATACTTATTTTATAGCGCCTATAGACATTCTGACTATAGTGAAACTATTTATTGATGAAATAATGATGAAGATAGTTATGTAGCAGCCTTGTACGTAACCTGGCCATGGGCAACCCGGCCCAGATGGCTTGACCCGACCCGGCCAAAAATCCTAGGCGAGGCCAGGCTTTTGCATGCCATTGGGCCGGGCTCGGGCCTAGAAATTGAGTCCGACAGATAGATAGGGTCAGGTTTGGGCTTGCGTAAAAACAGATTTCAACCGTGGTCGGGTTGGGCCGACCAGGCCATGTCAGGAGTTTTCAGGCTCGGGCCCAATTTATTAGGCCTGGCGGTCGGGCTAGGCCGGGCTCAGGTGTAGGTTTTCAGCACCGGGCTTTTTTCGGCCCAGCCCAGCCCGACATATGGCCAGGTATACTTGTATGTGCTAAAATTGGATCACCAATTTAATTACATGAGATGATATATCGGTGATTGCTGCAGGAATTGGTTCAATATAATTCAATGTGGTTGTAAGGAACATTTTGAATAATAATATGAAAAGTAAGGCTAAAAATGTATATTTATTGCATTTGACTATTATGTAGTTGTAAAATATTTATTTTAAGAAGTTAGTTCAAAAAAATGACAAAAATACATATGTACAGAGGGATGTATACTACATTTTAGTAAGTTCTACAGTTAAATAGTTTTTATGTGAGCTACATAAAAAATCGTAAAATTGTAGCACACGTATCATTCACAAAAGGTTCATATGGATGTATACTACATTTTCATCATGAATTTAAAGCACATGTAAAAAAAATCACGACTAAAAATATATGTAAACAATTTTTTCAAAAAAAAAGCTTAAAATTCTTACACATGTAGATACAAATGTATACCACTTTTTCTCCGGATAGGGATGTATACTACATCGACGACATCTGGAAAACAGAACGTGTGTTGGGTTCATAGGTTGTGGATGGCAGGTATGGTTTTCTTGTTCGGCGTCTTCAACAGCAATGGCTTCACTTTTGATGAGCCACCTTGAAGGTCCAGAAAACTGCATATCATCGATGGAGCCGCGTCAAGCTCGAGTGAGGAGGTGATTCATCATTCTTTTCTTCGGTGGCTGCTGTGGTGGTGCCGGAGGCAGGTGACGAACGTTGGTGTCAAGCTCAGAAATGTTCTAGTATTTTTTTCAGTTGTGTCATTTCCGTCCTTACGTGACTTGTACTTTGTTCTTTATGATATGAATGAAACACGTATTACCATAAAAAAGTTTCATGATAAAATATATTTTAATATGAGCTATAAAAAGATCATGAATTTCCAGCACATTATAGGCTCAAATCTACTATAGGACTCCATGATTTTTGTTGTGTATCTCGCATAAAGCGCATTTCATTATGGAAATTTACATAAACTGAATATAAATCTCTGTGCATATGTGTACTTTTTTCATAATTTTTAAAACTTAAGGGTTTGTTTTCTATTTTGCAAAATTTAGGGCTCCATATAGCCCAGGAGCCCAAAATCCTCGCCCCCTCAAAAAGGTAAACTGTGCAAATTCCAAAGGGTCTCACTTTACGGGCCCAACTGACCCAAGGCCCAAACCGTTCAGTGCATTCTAGACAACCAGGGGAGTTCCTCGGTCGGTCTCTGGTCGACTCGTCTCTTCCACCTCATTCTCGATCCTCCCGAACTCGCCACGTGTCGAGCCGTCTCCCTCCCACCTCGTCCTCCCGCTCCGGCAACTCTCTCGACGCTCCCAGCGCGAGCATCCTGCTATAAGAATCGCCGCCGCACAGGCGCCATGACCAAAGAACGAAACGGGGGAAGAAAAACAGTACACGAGCACGATGGCCACGGCACGAGCACTCCGTCTCTTCGCCTCAGGCTCGCCAGCGACCCGGCGCGGCCTGCCCGGCGCGCACGGCCGCGCGCTGTCCGCATTGTCATCGCAAGCCAGCGGCGCGGGCGATCCCGCGGTCCACTCCGGCGACCATCCGAGCGACGACTACGCCGAGGGGCCCCCAAAGTTCTCCGGCGCGGAGGAGGCCATCGAGGGCAAAGGCCAAGACAAGCATCCGCCGTCGTCCGCGACGACGCGGCCGACGGAGGGGTATGCCAAGGAGCATCGCGTCCCGCCGTTCACCCCCTCGGGGAAGCTCGGGTCGCAGGAGCTGGCGGACCCGGCGGCCGGGTCCACGTTCACGCAGAAGCGCCGCTGGTCCTCCAATTCCAAGCCAGCCGGCAGCGACCCGCTCGGCGACGCGACGCCCGGGGACGAGGAGGCCGCGGCGCGGAAGGTGCGGGAGGAGGACCGGGAGTACTACCGCACGCACAAGCCGTCGGCGCTGGCCGAGGTGGAGTTCGCGGACACGAGGAAGCCGGTGACGCGCGCCACGGACGGCGGCGCCGAGGACCGGCTCGAGCAGGACGTGCCGGGGACCATGGTAGAGGACACCGCGGACGCGTCGCTGGCCCGCGCCGAGGCCATGTTCCGCGAGGCGGCCTCGCGCGGCAACCCCGCGTGGCCGCACTCCCGCGCGCTCGCGGCCATGCTGGCCCGGCAAGGCGGGGAGGGCGGCGATGGCGCCGGGGACGCCGCGCCCTGGGGAAGCTAAGCTGATTCCTGTCTCGCTCGCGTGACCGTGGCGCGCGCGCGCGCACGTCACTGACACTACTTTTAAGGATAGTAGTGGAGTGTAAAATAGGTCGCCACGTTCGTGTAAAATAGAAGCCTGATAGTGCCACTGAATAAAGGGTGCCAGCGAATGTAAATATGTTGGCTTGATGTTAATTTCTCTTTGCAACTGCAAATTTGTATACGCTCCGGGTCATGGCCCATCGCCCATCTCGACTCGTAGTTCACAACTGCGCCTTTGTTCTATGCTATTTCATCGCCATGGTGGTACATAATTAACCTGCTGTAAAAAAAACATCGACCTAAGGTCAGCTTCAGCTTTCAGGGTGGTTTGCTGCCTTCACTCTTCTGAACCAACTTGAAAAGATTTGCTGCCTTCACTCTTCTGAACCAACTTGAAAAGAAAAGGGTATGGCTCTAGAGTTCAAACGTTCGCCTGGAGAACTCTTAGAAAAGCAGAGTGAAGTGGATGAGCAACAACAGTGCGGGAGCAGCTGAACCCACAAGACACATGGTCTTCTCCAAACACTTCGCATATGAGCAGCAGGAATAGAAGTGAAATCACCGTTACAAGAAGAAGCTCTTGCTCTACAAACAGCCGCTCAGATCGGTACAACTCTGACAGACAATGAAATCACATTCTACGTTGACAATCAAGTCTTGGCTCAAGCTGCAGCTTCCGGGAACGTACACAACAGCCCTGGACATTGGCAGATCGGGCAGTCTGGCTACATTTCAAGTTCAGGTTTATCATATCAACAGATAATGGAGCTCACAACTGTGAGTCTACAGCAGATCTTGCTCCTGCAAGTCTGCATCCAGATATGACTTGTAGCCGTTATAGTTTCCATTCAGAGGATCTATGCCCAATGCTTTTAAAGCTAGGTAATCTACAGATGAACGACTGTAAAATTACTCATGCACATTCCTCTCAATGTTCTTTTCTTATCATCATTCCTCTCAATGTTAATGATACACTTTGTCCAAAAAAAACATAGCAACCGTAGCGAGTACAATGAGACACAAACTAACCATATACTCCCTCCGTCCGAAAACGGAGGGAGTACTTGCATTTTGCTAAAACGACCAAATGTACGTGTCATATCTGTGCTGTGCTGTGCTGAAAGAAGTACCAACTGATGGATCAACTATACACATGTCAAGCAAGAGAAATATATGTGCCTTGGGTGAGCAGGACAGAGCAAAGCGCTGCGGCCGGATATGCGAATATGCCCCAGAACAGAGACAAACGCCCGAGCTGGCTTCGAACGACGTCTATCTACGTCTACAATTCTTCTACATGCACACGCACGTTATCGACCATGCGGACCACGGCCGTCGCTCCTCCTCGCCTTGGTTGTGCTCACTCGGGCGAGGCCACGGCGGCGCGGCAGAGGGGACACGTCGAGCTGAGCCGGAGCCACGCCGCGATGCACGCCTCGTGGAACCCGTGGCCGCACCCCGGCAGCAGCCGCCCGGCCTCCCGCTCCCCGAACTCCGAGAGGCACACCGCGCACTCCTCCGGCGCGCCCCGATGGCCCTCCTCGCCGCGCACGAACGCCGGGAGCTGTGACACCGGCGGTGCTGCGCGGTGGAGGGGCCGGGGGACAACGACGACGCGGACCGGGGTGGCCGAGTCGACCCGTGCGCCGGGCGCGTTCGCGGCGACCACCTCCTTGTTGTACACCCAGACGAAGCGCCCCGCGAGGTAGAGGAAGAGGAGCACCGTGCCGGCGGCCGTCAGGCCCGTCGTGCCGGCGCCGGAGAGGGTCACGCCGACTTGCTGCCACGACGGGCCGGCCGGAGCGGGGGCGGGGGCGGAGGCTGGAGCAATGCCGTCCATGTCCGGTGACATGGCAGAGCGAGATCGTACGAGGTGGCCAGATGGGTCCGGGTTTTAAATGGGCATGAAGTGCACTGCTCTGTCTCGTCTACCGGCGGTACTCCAAGACATCGTTTGCGTTTACGTTGTGCCGTCATGTTCCTTCGGATAGGTTTGGTGACAGCGCGGGGCAATCACGTTTTGGCCGTGCAGCATTCTGCCTGATTCGGAAGTCCCACATGATCCAAGGAAGCGGAAAGAGAAGGATTCAGACTCCAGTACATCTCTCGACGTTTCAAACCAATGGTAGGATATAGGCAAGAACCCCCTTTTTAATTCAGAAATCTAATATATGTACTTTTTGGCTTCTACTAAATAGAGAAATTGCATTGTACTTCCTCCGTCCCATAATGTAAGACGTTCTTACATTATGAGACGGAAGGAGTACATCTTTCACTTTTTTATTTTGGTATCGATTTTGATACATATAAAATAAACTCAAAGCAATTAGATTTCTCACTCACCTATGACCAAATACACTCCCGTCTTTGTTGTATATATTTCATATAGGACGCGTCTAGCAGATGGCTGTTGGCTCGCTAGCGCTCAAGAGTGGCCGACCGAAAAAGAAAATATTTTACCTCCCTAATCTATAAATGGAAATAGTTGGCCCCTCTAATTCATATTAGGAAAAATGAACAAATATGAACATGTGTGAACAGAAAAAGTAAGAAATAATTGGAAAGCACCCACGTAAACAGGTGTGAAGGCATTTAATTTGGGTTCTCAAAATTTTAAAAAAACATTACTTTCAAACTGCGCATCGAAATTAAGATCCGTTCTCATTGTTGGAACCCTCGCGACGTGCTCTTCGAAACTAGATCCTGTATGGGTATATTTTGACGAATTTTTTTTTGTGCAATTTTGGCCCCGTTTCGTGCAACCGCCAGCCGTCGATGTGCAACTACCTGACAGTGGATGTGCAACTTTTCTCTTACCCTATAAACGTGCAGTTTTCAACGATGATACCTCCATTCCCGAACTACCTTTAGTGAGATGTGCAACTTTGTCAGTTACCCAGACCAACTGCATAGTACTTGATGTGCAACTTGCCCCTTCCCGTGGATGTGCTTTCACTGTTTGCTGCATCGGTCAACAGCCTAACAGTAGATGTGCAACTTCGGATATTGCCACGGTCAACTATCTAACAGTGATGTGCAACTTTCTCTTGTACCCTCCGTGGAAGTTTCCCTGCTAGCACCAAGCCCAAACTACCTTTCAAGTGAGGTACGCAACCTTAGAGCCCCGTTTATATGCATATTTTCACTACCATCATTAATATGCAACGTTTCATTACCCTCATAAATGTCAAATTTTCATCATTCAATTATCCTTGCTTGTGAGATTTGCAACTTCGTATGCTGCCCTCGACAACTACTTAGTAGACTATGTGCAATTTCGTTTGTGACCCCCGCCAACTAAAAATACACATCCACAAGTAAGAAGGGGAGGGACTTACACATTGACTAATAGGCAGTTGGCTTGAACAATAGACTAAGTTGCACATATCCTTGATAGGGAAGGGGGGTAGGGAGGGGGGTTGCACATTGACTACTAAGTAGTCGGCCGAGGCAGTAGACTAGTTGCACATCAAAGTTGTCAGGTTACAACCTCATAGGAAGTTGAATCATGCAGCTTAATAAAATTGGTTTTGAAAAAAATTGCACAATGTAGTACTAAAATTACACCATATAGCATCAAAGTTGGCATCAAAAAACTTCATACGAGCAATGTGAGCGCGAGTCGTCATCTGGTCAACTTAGTATGACTACTTAGTATGACTGTGTTGCGCAACTTATCAATGGTCATATCCAATTAAGAACTACTCCCTCTGTTTCAAATTACTCGTCGCAGAAATGGACGTATCTAGAACTAGAGTATATCTAGATACATCCATACCTGCGACAAGTAATTCGAAACGGAGGAAGTACTATATGTGCAATTACAACTACTAAGGATGCCAACGGAAAAATTGACTAGCAAAAATTAGATCAACTTAAACAAAAACATCATCTAGCCAAATTATATCGTCGTGTTGTGCAACTTTCCAATGATTGTATTGGACTTGAGCTACTACCATAACCAACTTTGTACACACTATGTTATACGAAAGCCCTCGTCTTCGAGCTCCACATATCTTTGACGAAAGTCCTAGTTGGAGCAGAAACCTTGGGCTCTCTAGTGCGAGCCCAGCCACGCCACCTACACCTTCTCCGTGTGGTGGTGTACGGCCGCCCCTGTGGACGTCGTTGATTGTGGAGGAGACAGCCAGGTTCCCGTGGTGCGACACCGTGACCCAGTCTAGATGAGGGGAGCTCGTGCTTGGGCTCGTCCCCATCGTGCTGGAGGGAATGGAGGGACGAGTAGCGGATGGCCCGTCGCCGAGGAGCTCAGGGTCGAGCAAGAGGAGAAGACCAGCATGTTGTGCAGTCATGCCATATAATCATGGATTACGACTCACTTTCAGTCCAAACATTGAGTGGACTATGGAGGCTCTACATTTATTTAAACCCATAATTTGACAGATCCTCAACCGATGGCTAAAGATGATAGATCTTGAAGCAACAAGGATCAGCTTTCCTCGATAAATAAACTATAAATCTACAGATGATAGATCTTGAAGCGGGTGGGTCCAGAATTACACGACGAATTAATCATTAGAGCACGTAAATTTGCACGCACAGAATGTTAGGTTCAAAAGCATAATATAATACCATGAACCCAAATGGTTTAACAAACTCTGCATAAGCATCTCTGATTGAAACATCCAACAGAACAAACACGATATGATATTTAAGGTATCTGACACGCTGACACAAACAAGATATTGCACAGAAAACAGTTCTGAACTTCTGATGTTCCAAAATTAGGCTAACCCTTGATATTACCAGAAAGATAAAGCTTCTTATCAGACCTTCACTTCTTGGCCTTCTTAGGTGCACTGTAAACACAATACAAATCGGAGAAGGTAAGATAAACCGAAGAAAACACATCAACTATGTGGAGAAATTTTTTGGAGGTACTTACGCTGCTGCCTGAGCGGGAGCTGCAGCCGCTGGTGCTGGTGCATGATCTCTCGGGCCCTGTTTGCCAGATAGTACAAGTCAGCCAAATTGTGCTAACAACAAAATCACTGCTGTACAACAGTAGTAGCAAAATCAATCATGTATGATAGCACTATATTCAACTTCAACATCCAGCTCTTAACAGTCTGTTAAGAGAGATCAACATGCAAATGCCACCCCTATATAGTAAGGCCCACTTTGATGGAGTACGAGATGTGTAAACAATTAAACATCTTGTATTTCAGACAGAATACAATGCAGGACCTCATTCACAGGCAAAATGAAAACATCATCTTACCTGAGCCAATCTCTCCTCCCTCCTGGCAATCTTCCTCTCCCTGCTTGCCTTGCTCTTGGCGCGCTTGGCCTCAAACTGGTCAGAGAGGGTCTTCTCTCTTGCCTTCTCAGCCTTGGACTTGTGGATACTCTCCATGAGGACCCTCTTGTTCTTGAACATGTTACCCTTGACCTTCAGGTACATGTCATGGTACATGTGCTTGTCGATCTTCTTGGCCTCACGGTACTTGCGCAGAAGGCGCCTCAGGACACGCATCCTCCGCATCCACAGGATCTTGGTGGGGAGCCTAGCCTCCCTGGTACCCCTACGCTTACCTGTGCAGAGAGCAGAATCACAGGTTACAACACAAATATCTACAATAACAAATACTATCATGCCAGTTAAAGCTGCAGCTACTAACCATATCCAGAGTGACGGCCCTTCTGCTTGGCCTCATGTGCCCTCCTTGCACGAGACCTGGAGTGGATCTTCTGAGGCTTCCTGATGATGAAACCATCCTTCACCAGCTTCCGGATGTTCTGCCCTGCAAGTATTAATCCAACAATAAATCACAGTTATGCTCAGTTATGAATCAATAGAAACATCATAATGCAGAATGAAGAGCTCCAATGGATTGAAACAACAGTACAGGTACAAATTACACACAAATAAGAGTTAAAACAAACACAAGAACAGCCTATTATAAACAAACATAAAACAGAAGAATGTATGCGATTGCAATACACTGACAATTAAGTGCATGTGAACTACGTGTTTATTAATACAAACCAAGGAACATCATAAGGAGCTAGGTCCACAAGATTAACATTCACAAAATGAAGCAACAATTAAACCTTAATAGACAAGACTGCTGGTACATGAATTACAAAGGTAAAGGAACACCTAAAGCAGCTACTCTGTCACCGGAAGAACATTTAAGTGGAGTTATCATGGTTTAGGCTAACAGAGCAACCTGTTTCAGTATAATTAACAATGGTGTATTGGGTTAAGGCACATGAAGATAAATGAACACTGAAACCAGCTAGGTAAAGGAACATCAGAACAAGCAACTCTCTTAGCTTCAGCAGTAGAATAACTTTAGGAGGTTAGGCTAATGGAGAACATGTTCCTGATGACTCAACTTGTTCTATGGACAGGTTAGTAGGCTTTACAAGTGCAAGCAGGATTTCTAAAACCTGGTTCGAACTCTTGCTGTACATGTTTTGCAGTTTACCAGTGCCCCGTAGAGGAAACCTATTCATCACAAGAAGACACCCCCATACACTGCCCCATATACATGGTACCAATATGGATTCATAATATCAAATTCAGCAATTTACGCATACAAGCCAGTGAATTTAAAACTAAATACACTGCAAGATGCGTAAACTACGCAACATATGTTGAGAGCATGCGTGTAGGCTCAATCTAGACGAAGCACCTACATGAATCGCCGATTCATCCGCTATCTGAAACGCCGTCAAAGTGGCACATCACAGCCACATAGCTATCACGGCAGCTCAGCACAAAATCAAACCCATAGAGCGGTCAGCCACATGATGTTTCGTCTAAATACTCAGCTACCCGAAGAACACGAGGCCGTTCATCCGATCTATGAGAAGGAGCAGCACAAGCAAGCAGCGCTCTACCCGCCTCGAACGACCTAAACCTCGCGGGTCGCCGCCTCGGCCACAGATCTACGAAACACGCGAGATTTATCGAGCCGCGCGACGAGCGAGGGAGAGGGGGAGGCGCTTACGGGAGTTGGCCATGGAGATCTCGTTGACCTCATTGGGGTCGAGCCAGACCTTGCCCTTGCCGCACTTGAGGACGCTCGAGGCCAGGCGCTTCTGCAGCTTCAGCGACACCATCTTCGCCGCCGCTCTCCTCCTCCTCCGGTCTGGTTGTGGCGCAAGGGTTTGGGGAATGCGGCGCTGGCGGCGCCTTATAGCTCCGGGGGGATTAGGGTTTCCCTGGCGCGCGAGTTGGGCCGGGCCTTTGCTGTAGGGCTCGCTTCGCTCTGCCGCCTGGGCCTACGGCCGGTTGTAGTTGGTTGGCCCGTTCAGTCAGAGAGGAGGATATCAGCGGTGTCCGACTTTTCTTTGCTGTGAAACCACGTGTCTCTAGAGAAACTTGTGAAGGATAACGTGTTGGCTCATGGTAGTAGACATCTCGATCAACGGTCAAACTCTCAACCGAGCAAGCTTGGCATGCAAGCGTCCTTTGGCAAGCAAACTTCTATCCTAGCCAAAAAGTACCGTGAAGGCCAAGTATTGAGAAGTCAATCAAATAAGAAAAAAAAATGTTTTTACCGCTCTAGATTTTGCCAATTTTTTATGCCGTTCTAGATTTTGACATTTCACTTTTGCCACTCTTAGCTTTTAACAATTATCACAATTGCCATTTCATGGCAAAAAAAATTATTTCATTTTTGCCACTCTTGGCTTTTGAAATGTATCATAATTGTCACTCTGAAAATTTTGCCTTTGCCACGGGAATGGCAATTGTAATAATTGTCAAAAACTAAGAGTGGCAAAAGTGAAATGTCAAAATCTAGAGTGGCATAAGGAAAATTGGTAAAATCTAGAGTGGCAAAAACAAAAAATTTCATTCAATTAGTGAAGCAAGTTTTCTTATGGACTGGAAAATGGATGTCTATATATATGGTCTTCTTTGGGGAGAATTATGAGGTAGAGAGATTTTGAGTACTAATTGCATGCGCGTAGTGCGCGTAGTTCTATGTCGATAATTTAGCTAGCTAATTAGATATGTATTATATGTGATAAGATATGTTTAAAAACTACATCCACATATGAATCTGATGATATACTTTTGATGACATATAACCAATAGTATTTAGTTAGTAAAATCGATGACCTAAAACTACGCGCGCTCCCTATACACCTAGACGGACGAAGTAGCTCGTTTCATCTACCACAAAAGTTCACAAATGATTCATATATAAAGGACCAACAGGTTTCCCTCCCTACACCTTGTTTTTATTTTTCTGGTGGTTATGCACTATTAGGGAAAAGGCTAGCAGCAGTGCGGGTTCTAGGTATATCAGTAGCGCGGGGACCGGCGCTACAGCTAACTCGTAGCAGTAGCGTGTGCGCACCCGCGCTACTGCTATACAAGTGTAGCAGCAGCGCGCTTCGTGGAAGATCGCTACTGCTAATAGCTCTAGCACTTTTTGCCTGGACACGCTACTGCTATTGTAGCGCTGCTGCTAACTTTTCTTCACTCGCTACTGCTAATTTTAGTAGTTTTTGTTCTGCATATTTGTTTTGTATTTGAATAGGCTTTATACAATAATCTTTAGCATATGATACACATATAAATGTAATCATAGCATATACATGCAAATAGTCTCATCAAATCATGTCATCATCATAATCATCATCCAACACAAAATGGTCTCTCGTCATCATCTCGAAAATAGCGATACAAATCTTGATTACTTGCAACTACATCGTCATCCATCTAAACAATGATATACGCGAGAAGAGCTATCACTTTGCGTGAACCTAAACTAACTACTGGTTGTCGCTCGGAAACCGGAAACCGGTACACCTGGGCCTGACATTCCGGCCACTCGTCGTATACTCCTGACATAGCACTTCTTCGTCATCGATGATCTATACACCTGCATCGTCACATGAGTCGATGATATGCAACATATATAGTTGAGCAACAGAAAGAGACAGACTTGGCAAAAATAGAAGCAACATATCATAAGCATAAATAACAAAGTTCATCATACCCAAAATGCCCTAACTAGAGTGATCTTCGCTAGTCGAGGAGGATGGTTTAATTACATCACAAATAAATTTTCGTCGTGCATAATTCAAAGTTTCGTCATACAGGTAGTATGGACTAAACGGACACATTGTCATATATCGACAATCACTCCATGTCGTGCCATCCATCCAAATCAGGGAGATAGTCCCCGAGCTTAGTGAAAGGCTTCAGGTTGAGACGCTGAGTGGCTACGCGTGTTCGGACGTCTTCCTGCGACATTTGTCCCTCTTCGTAGAACATCCCTATTTTTTCGACGACCTCCTTCATGATGATTTGGGCAAGTTCGCGCTGGATGTGATAGAACTCAGCTCGAAATCGATGATCCTAAGTTCTTTGCCCATTGCAGAATATGGGCATCGCCGGATGTAGGTGACATGCGAAGGTTCTGGTGATCCCGTCTGTACTCCAGCATCTGGTGTAAGACATAGAATCCATCATTAAGATAATCACTCGGTTGCTGGATGCAGCAGAAGTCGGTCTTATGGTTGAAGGCGGGCCTGCCGTCCTTTTTCTTCTTGTCCTTGACCTCTCCACCCCGCGCGTCGTAGTAAAACATAGCACTGTCGAGAACAGACTTGATGTGGGTGTAATCCTTTTTTTTAATGTTCTTCGATGAGTCCAAGTAAAGAGCGTGGGAGTATCGGGGGTAGAGGATGATGAGGACGGCGCGCCCGCCGCTGCGCAAAATAAGTGCACCTCAAATTAGTTAGCCTCCACCGTGCAAATGAATGATTGAAATCAAAGGAAGGATATCCGCGCGGATGACTTACATGGGATGATAAGGCACGGGAATCGTCTCCTTGTCCTTATTGGTGAGCAAGAAATTGATGATGTATTCCCTCGCGTATTCACAATGCTTTGCGTTGGCTCCCAAGAAGGTCTCGTGCATGAAGTACGGGTCAGCAACACAGATATAAGGTATCTGCTCAACCCCGATGAGGTAGTTCATGTGCAAAGCATAAAGGCGGACAAACGCAAAATCCAGCTTCTTCAAGTGAAACATGTTGAAGATGTAATCGAATCGAAGGAAGAACTTCTCCGCGGGGAATGTGTCGACGTATGACAATCCCCGCGGCACGTTAACCACGTAGAGTGGGTATCCTGGATTTTTTGAGGCGATGAGGCATTTCTCTATCCGCAGCACATCGTCATGAAGTCTCCTTAAATCGCCAAATCTGGCCCGCAGCGCTGCTTCAGGTAGGATTGGTTGTCCGGGGATATGCCATTTTGCCGCACAGGGGATATCTATACGGTCTTGAACCCGAGGCTGCTGAGGTGGCTAGATCACAGAAGCAGCTTTTTTGCCTTTCCTCGGTCTCTTCCTAGACTTCTTTACTACCCGAAGGTTGTCCATAATACGTTCAGACTCCAGAGGCGGCAATTCAGGCACCGACTCATGACGCTCAACCCCTAAGTAGGCGCCAGTATAGACATACTCTTGAGTGTCATCCTCATCCTCATCCTCATCTATGGCGACGTCACCAGCGACTAATGGAGTGGGCAAGGTGTTGATGTTCATACCTAACTGCATGCTCGTGGGTGTGCTTGTTAGGAAGCCATCGCATCTTTGCTTTCGGTTCTATACCGGCTCCGCTCCCCGAGGCAGCGCCGGTCTCAGTCTCAGCGCCGGTCTGCGTGTCGGTCTCAGTCCCCGATGCGATCGGTGGGCCCAGCAACATCGGTTGATCGTCGGCAAGGCTCAAAAATTCGTCTGCCGCCAGGTAGACATCGTCGCAATCACCAGAACCCTGTCCTTCATCGTTGCTAGCCATGTTTCCTAAGATTAAATCTAGTAAATTAATTCTAGACCTAATAAAATGAATAATGACATACAAAAGGCCTATATTTTGTAGGAACGTTAACTCCTTCCTGGTGCGGCAAATCCTAGGCACTCGATATGTCCTAGTTTGTAGCACAAGCCATGCCGAAATTCACAGAAAATTTTGGCATGATCTTTGCTAAAAAGTGGACAAATCAAGAACCTGAAATTTGCCGGAACGGAAATGAATCAACATTCCGGCAAAACATAGGCCACTCAGCTTCATTCCCTGGAAACAACAAAAGGCCGCTTGGGCACAATCGAAACATGGGCAAACACAATTGAGGAATTTGCATATATCCTGACCACTTCAAATTTGCATGTCCTAGCGTTTGACACTTCAAGAAAATCTACACAAATCTCATGCTCTATCAAACTCAATTCAAAAACCAAATATAGATTATATTTAGTTAACTACTGAACTAAACTTTACTCTAAACTAAACCCTACTGCCCTAATTAACATCTAGTTAAACAAACTCAATTCAAAAACTAAACCCTACTGAACTACTATGTGTAGCCCATCGGCTAAGTGATTGGAATTTTAGTATTAGCGAGTTTTAGGTGAGACGCGCTACTGATATATGTCCATCTGCAGCGCGCTTATTTTGCACGCGCTACTGTTGTCTAGCAGTAGCTCTTTTAACAAGTGTTACTGCTAAAGTTCTGTGTATAACGTTTTCCCTAGTAGTGATGGTTGTGCAATGAGTTTTAGTTTATTGGATTTGTGTAATTAGTAAATGTGACCGGACAACTCCTGTGTCACCTTTGAAAGGGCATTTCCCTCCCTAAATGGTTTTGGTGTTGATGACCACACAATTTGAGGACTAATCGTGTGTTTGAAGTACACATGCATATTCAATAGTGGCACAAGACGGTTAGGTACCCCTGTAGAAAGAAAATATTGAAGACACGGGTTTTAACGCTTTTGTGTCTATGGTTGTAGGAGATGTGTATTAAGAGGGGGTGTCCGCGTTAGAGGTGTGGGTGGAATAAAACACGAACACACAACATATATTGCACCCACATTACCTTCCCATCAGTTTCGAGGAGAGTCTTAGATTCTACCATGATGTTGTCTTTGTACACCCGGTAGTACTATTGTGCCTTGCGGTAGTATCGCTCCTCTTGCGGGAGTAGTACTCTGTTGGCACCCAGGGCGTTAGTACTATGTACTAAAGTGGCGGTACCACTCCCATGTTGGAGCGACACTACCACTCCAAGTATCGGACCTACTACCGCCCAGAGGTGATCCCTCCTTGTTTGGGCAGCGGTTGTTAGGCGGTAACACCACGGTAGTACCGACTATTTTTCAATAGCCAACACTATCAGCGTCCAGAGAGGTAGTGTTACTCTGTCCATTATGCTACAACTAGGATAGTGGTTGATAATACCGCACTCTGGTATGGAAGTACCGCTCCCTTCGTAGGAGCGGCACTACGGATGAAAGAACATGCGGTGCCCCCATGTTTGGTTTTGGTAATTGATGACAATCTCTATGGACTAATGGTTGCCTTGAGTTATATTTGAAGGGTTTGTCCATAGGCTTTTCTTGGAGTACATGTGTTGATTTCAAGGAGAGTTTGTGTCGACCAAGGTGTTATTCAAGGAATTATCCAAAGATTGGTCATGTGAGAGTTGAGCTTATTGCAAGCATGTCTTGAAGAAGAAGATTGTGTGATCATTCATGTCTACCTTCAAGACATCATCCAAATGAAGAGAATTGGAAAGGTTCAAGGTTGATCAAGACTAAGTCAAGAGTGAATCAAGTTGATCAACTCACAAAGCGCAGAAGATGTACCGAGAGGGATCAAGTGATCCCATGGTATGGTAAGAATTGTCAATTACGCTTTGTGCACTAACCCATGGTCTTCGTGAGAGTTCGTTGTGGGGTTAGGTTGCGGTGTGCAAGTTCAAGTGGAGCATCACGAAGAGATCAAATTCTTGAAGCTTGCCATCCTTTGTGGTGATAATGGACTTGTGAATATGTGCGGAAGAGTGGCTCACCCATAGTGGAGTATGGGGGAGCAATCAACTAGTCTTCATCGAGTCAACACAATCAAGAAAGGTGGTCCAACTTGAGGGAGTCAAGATCGTCATCATCTAGCTCAAGTGGACCATGTGCAAGGCAAAGGTTTGCCCTTGATAGGTTTTCTATTTTACCAGTCTCATAGTGGTAGTTGGGAGACCGGGTTGTAGGATCGTTTGTCGTACTATCAAGGGGGGCTCTCTAGAGAGTAGCTTGATCGTATCATTAGTCGAGAGCTCAAACCATTGCATCCTTGCATCATCTTTCTTGGTTCTTGTTTGGTTCCATTTGTGAGTCTTAGAGCTTATGGTCATCTTGATGACAAGCTTGAGTTCATCGAAAACGGAGTTCGCATGCATCTTTTATGATGTTTTCGATGTTGGAGGTTTTGCCGGTTCTTCTCGGTTGGAGGTTTCACTCCTCTATTTGTTAGGCATACCTCCCCTGCCTCTTCTTACTATAACCATTCGCTGTTTTGATGCTACTCGTCGTCTTGTTTCCAACAAGCTTGAGTTTGCTCAATTCGGAGCTCATTTGCAGAAGTTATGGCAGTTCTGGTTTTCTTGAGAGTGGTTTTTGTCTGGTCCCAGCGGTAGTACCGCGTGCCCCAGCGGTAGTACCGCTTGGAGCTCTCAGCCGTTGTACCGCTGCTTCCGGGCGGTGGTACCGCCAACTTGCTCAGCAAAGTCTTGGGCGGTTGTTCCGGCCAGGCACCGCCCTAGTACCGGTCAGGCCTCTGTTTTGATGCGGTACTCGGGCGGTGGTGGCCCAGTTGGTCCGGTTGTTCTTCTCAACCGGTGCTACCGCCTGGTCGCCCGGTTGTACCGCCTGGTAGGGTTCTGCACGTGTACTGTGAGTCCCGGTTGTACCGGGACCAGGAGCGGTAGTACCGCTCGTGTGCGGGCTGAGCACATAACGGTTGGATTTTCCCCCTCCTATAAAAGGGGGTCTTCTTCCCCATTGAACTTTATCCTTTGAGCTCATGTTCTTCCCCCATTGTTGACCTTCTTCGAGCTTGCTAACTCTCAATCCCTCCATGGATTCTTGCTAGTTTTTGAGGGAAAAGAGAGAGGAGATCTAGATCCACATTTCCACCAATCACTTTCTCCTCTATGTGAGGGGAACCCCTTGGATCTAGATCTTGGAGTTCTTGGTGTTCTCCTTCTTGTTCTTCCTCTCATTTTCCTCCCTAGCATTAGTTGCTCTGGTGGGATTTGAGAGAGAAGGACTTGGGCACTCCGTGTGCCCTTGCCATTGCATTTGGTGCATCGGTTTGAGCTCTCCACGGTGATACGTGGAAGTGAAGTTTGAGAAGCTTATTACTCTTGGGTGTTTGGGCACCCTAGAGCTTGTTCCTCTTGGGTGCCTTGGCGCCCTAGACAGTTGGTGTTGTTCGAAGCTCAATCATTGTGGTGTAAAGCTCCGGGCAAGCGTCGGGGTCTTCAATTAGGTTGTGGAGATCGCCCCGAGCAATTTGACGGGTACCGGTGACCGCCCCCAAGGGTTGCCAAAGTGTACGGGTTCGGTGACCACCCCCAAGGGTTGCCATTTGTACGGGTTCGGTGACCGCCCTCAAGAGTCCCTTAGTGGAATCACGGCATCTTGCATTGTGCGAGGGCGTGAGGAGATTACGGTGGCCCTAGTGGCTTCTTGGGGAGCATTGTGCCTCCACACCGCTCCAAACAGAGATTAGCATCCGCAAGGGTGTGAACTTCGGGATACATCATCGTCTCCTCGTGCCTCGGTTATCTCTTACCCGAGCCCTTTACTTATGCACTTTACTTTGTGATAGCCATATTGTTTCTTGTCATATATCTTGCTATCACATGGTTGCTTATCTTTCTTAGCATAAGTTGTTGGTGCACATAGGTGAGCCTAGTTGTTTTAGGTTTTGTTCTTGGCAAATTAACCGCTAGGTTTATTCCACATTTGTTCAAGCCTAAACCGTAATTATTTTAAAACACCTATTCACCCCCTCTAGGCGACATCCACGATCTTTCAATGGAGCATAGCGTCGGTCCAACTAGGGGGCAATTCCCACTGTCTAGACACTGGCACCAAGGCGACACTGCTATGATAATACTGGCTATTTTCATATAGCCAGTACTACTACAATTTGGAGCAATAGTACCGCTCAGCTTTCGCGTTGCAACTTGAAGGGACCTTTGGTGGAGCTATCTAGTTGATACTAGCACTTAGTTCAAAAACTTGACATAATGGTTGGATTTGGGAGAGCTATATAAGGAGGAGCTTCTTCCTCCTTTGTTCTTACCTCTTGCCTCTTTCTCTCCTCCATTGTTGCCAAAAGCGAAATCTTGCCTGATCTCGCTCTCTAGCAACTCAAACTTGTTGATTTTCTAGGATTTGAGGGAGACGACCTATTTCTAGACTTCCAACAAAGGAAATTTGACACCCCTCTACTTTCTCCTATGGATCTTGTTACTGTTGGGTGTTTATGCACCCTAGATGGAATAGGTCATCTCGAAACCACAATCCATTTGGTGTTGGAGCCTCCAATTAAGTTGTGCAGTCTGCCTCAACCTTGATTGTAAAGATTCTGGTCGCTGCCTTTCAAAGGCACCGCATAGTGGAATCATGACACCTTACATTATGTGAGGGCGCGAGGAGAATAGGGTGAGCCATTGTGGTGCTTGGTGAACTACGTCAACGTCTTACTTGTGGCTACTTCTTATCTCCACTTATTCATTACAAGCTTTCTTTAATTTGTATCTTTACTAACTTGTTGTTGTAGTTGAGCTTGTCATGTAGGTTGTTCATCCAGTCGCTTATCTAGACAACCTATTTTGTTGTTGTTTCCCTAAAATTGGAAGAAATGTTGGTCTCATATTCACCCCACCCCCACCCCTCTAGTCAATCATCTTGATCATTTCAATTGATATCAGATCCTCTTCTCTTTATGAAGGGCTTGATCGCCTAAAGATTATGGTTGCCATAGAGGAATGGAAAGGCGAAATCCTTGCTGACGTGGCTAGTACTTTGATCACTCGAGATGAGCTAAATGAAACAATGACTTCACTTAATACATCTATGGTGGACAAAGTACAAGACATGTTGGATAAATTCCTATTAGGCATGTCTAAAACCATCACTACTTCCGAGAAAATTAGTGGATGTTATTCCATTGGAATTGGATGCTAACTCCTCCAAGGAGGGGGATAATGGTTTGACGCATGAACCTTCACAAGGGAAAAATGGGTCGGGTGCTCATTCCGCGTTACTCCCCACCAATTGTGTATGGTGGCCCGGTTCCCTCGCCTCGTATCACTCACCTCGACATGCCTCCTCAATTAGATACTTCTAATTTTACTTACTGGGTTTTGCTTATGAAGTCTCATATTAGTAGTTCTTCGACTCAAATTGGGAGAATCATTGAATAAGGGTTCAAACCCTACAATCCAAGAAACTTACTCCAAGAGAAGAAGTGGGCAAGAAACTCAATGTGTTTATTTTGTTCATCATTCAGAAACCTCTGTCATCCGAGCATCTTCCCCACATCTGTCCCTTTGTGACCGTAAAGGATGCTTGAGACCACCTGAACACTTTGTTGAATGACAACTCAAGCATTCAATGCTCCAAGTTTCATGGCATTCAAGATGAAGCCAATGAGTTTGTCATGAACAAGGATGAGACCCCAGAAGAGCTTTATAGTACGTTGATGGATCTTGCAGTCTCTCCAAGGGATAATGGGAGCAGGGGCATGGATGACAGTTCGATCAAGCGCAAGTTTCTTAAGGCGATCATGACTTCCAACAAGAGCACTTCTTCTGTGATTCACCAAAGACTGTACTTCCATACCATGTCGTCCAATGATGTGTTGGATGAGTTCATCTCCCTGAGAATCTTGGGCAAGACCGCCAACAATTCTCTCGCTTGTGTCCATCGAGTGAAGAAGCTCAACCTTGCTTTGAAGGCCAAAGTGGTCACTTAAATGACTTAGAATGGTTGTAGTAGTAGCATGTGTGAAGTATTCAAGTGGGAGTAGGTCTTGATGGTTAAAACAAAGGTTTTGTTCGGGTAGATAAATAATTTAGAACATTTGCTCTACCAAGACTTATGTTGTGACTTGTTTAAAAAAGAAGGTGATGTTAACAAATAATAAACATGCATATGGGAAAGTCTCTAGAAAGACTAGGTGTTGAGAAAAAATTGTAGAGAAGATGATATTAGTGATACTCAACCCCTTAGTGTTAATTTTGATAGATTTAGTAGTACTTACGGATAGAGTTTTCTAGAAGAACATAGTTGAAAGGTGATCGAGATTATGTCAAAAATCTGGTTTACATTTCTATACATGGTGCTTCAACTTCTCGCTGGTGCCATGTCCTTGTCACTATATGCGTGTTCACATGTGTAAATGTGATTTCGTCACCTCTTTTGATGTTATGCCGAGAACTCCATTGGGCAATGAATGACCCACCTGAGTTTCGCCTTGGATTTCGGCTATGAGTTGTTAACGTTCGTAGTGTAACACTACAAAGAATATTATTGGGCTTTCTCTTGCAGAGTGTGTAAGTGGCAATAAACAAGTATTGATCGCAAGAGCTTGAAAAACACAACACATTGGTCCATAGTACTTAAACTTAAGTCATAGCGAAACTCTACGCATGTATCATTTCTTTGGTTCTGTCACTAGACAACGAAGTTTCGGTAAGCAACGATTGAAATAAATGCGTGAGACCTTGCTAAGGATACACTCATGGGAATTATCAATTATTCTAGTACATGTTGTCTTTACATACCTTTCACTCCCGTAATTTATGTTTTCATTGATCAAGAAAGAAAATACTCTTCTGTGTGTTCCCGGTGACAAGCAAGTGTTAACTAGAGGAAATAGAATGACATGTACTCTATTATTTTTCTAGATGAACAAGAGCTTTGTGTTGATTATCTTTGCCTCGCCAACACTTGCATAATAACCATGCTACCGCTACAACTATACTAAGTTTTCGGTAAAGAAGCGCAGGGTTATCTAGACGTATCGATCACAAGTGAACCAAAACCTTCTCGTTATTTTGGTTTAAGCAACAAAGTTCCTTACGATTTGGGTTTCACTCTTTGTTGCTCAAGGACGATCAAGGTTTAAGTTTGAGGCGGTTGATAAGTGTGTTTTTACACTCATCACGCCATTGTTTAAACCAGGTTTGAAGGAAATATGCCCTAGAGGCAATAATAAAGTTGTTACTTATATTTCCTTATATCATGATAAATGTTTATTATTCATGCTAGAATTGTATTAACTGGAAACTTAGTACATGTGTGAATACATAGAAAAACAGAGTGTCCCTAGTATGCCTCTACTTGACTAGCTCGTTAATCAAAGATGGTTAAGTTTCCTAGCCATAGACATGTGTTGTCATCTGATGAACGGGATCACATCATTAGAGAATGATGTGATGGACTAGACCCATCTGTTAGCTTAGCACTATGATCGTTTACTTTATTGCTATTGCTTTCTTCATGACTTATACATGTTCCTATGACTATGAGATTATGCAACTACCGAATACCGGAGGAACACCTTGTGTGCTATCAAATGTCACGACGTAACTGGGTGATTATAAAGATGCTCTACAGGTGTCTCCGATGGTGTTTGTTGAGTTGGCATAGATCGAGATTAGGATTTGTCACTCCGTGTATCGGAGAGGTATCTCTGGGCCCTCTTGGGAATGCACATCACTGCACGGGTACGCGTCGGTCCTAACAAACGGTTTTTAACCCCTTTCCGCGACGGCATTCGGAACCGTCGCCAAGTGAGTGTAGGCGATAGGGGGGTCCTTCCCACACGACCCAAAAACCGTCGGGGATATGCCGTACTGGCACACACACTCGGCAAAATGAGGTCGTGTGCGATCGACGAGCACTCAAATACAGAAATACGTACAGTAGTGCTAAAAAAATACAATTATACAGGCGAAATCATTTCCGGTTATAAGTACATCCCACACAGTCAGTCACCGCTAAACGTTTATGTTCGTATATACATCCCACACAGTCACTCCAAGGAAAATGTTTGCGCAAGGTGGCGTAACGCAAACAGTTTTCAAGAGAATGTCATGTGTGATTGTTCATTGATCCAACATGATTTATTCCTAGAAACTATGTGCATTGCCTGAGGTCATCGCCCACGGTGTTTTCTCATTAACCGTTTGCAATAGGAAAACCCAATTAGCAAGCTAATTGGCCAATTAGCAGGCTAATAGCCTATTATTAATAATCCATTTACTAATCTAATTGACATTCATATTAAGCACATAATATATTCCATTTCCATATTAAGGAAGCATGATTTCATAATTGAAATACATCGTATTACAACATGATATAGCTTCAGCACTCAGCCACCCCATTACACAACTGCACCAGCAGCAAGTTTCACATGCAACATCTAGAACCTTTCGAAATTAACATCATAGACGGTACATAGAGAGATGCATCTCATCTGGAAAACTGCTGAAGCGGAAGCCGAATATTGAGCCTTCATTCATGTTGAAGGTCTTTGCAACTTTAGGCCAGTGCCTGTGGATGATTGACCGTCCATCCTTCGACCTCTTCAGGAGCACTTCAATATTGAACGGTGGGTGTTGTATGAAAACTTTCCTCGCCTCCTGACCACAGAGGTGGTTTGAGAGGTAATCATCAGTGAAGCCTGAAAACAAGAATGTGCATAAATATCTTCTCTATATTGGAAATGGGGCAAAGGAATACAAAAAGGCAAGGTATAATAGTTAGTACCATCTTGTAAACCTTAGTGCTTCCCATTGTTTCCCAGCAACACATATAAGGTAGTTAGTCATCAGGTTGAGTAAGGGCTCACATGCTATTAGTAAAATATGTTGATGAAAAATAAGCACATTGCAGATTCATCAGATTAATTCAAGCCACATCGAAAACCCATTTATCCAAACCAAGCATGATTAAGAATTAGGAAATATAGCACTTGTATATGTTTCTCATGTATTACGTGCAGCCAAATTCGATTTATTCCTCACATGGTATACAATAAGAGAATGCAACCACAACAATTGAACATCGCATTGCAGAATTGAACCAAACAGTTAACTAAACACCACAACAAATGAACCAAACGTTAACTGAGCACCACATTACACAATATAACATGCTCCTAATAGAAGATCAGACAGTTAACCAAACAAAGCATGCTTAACAACTTGGAAATATTGCAATTGTATTTGTTTCTCATGTATTTAGTACAGCCAAATTCGATTTATTTCTCACATGGTATACAATAACAGAATGCAACCACAACAATTGAACATCGCATTGCAGAATTGAACCAAGCAGTTAACTAAACACCACAACAACTGAACCAAGCCACAATAAATGAACCAAGCAGTTAACTAAACACCAATTGAACAATATAACATACTCCTAATAAAAGATCAGACAGTTAACCAAACTAAGCATGTTTAACAACTTGGAAATATTGCATCCTGAAGAATTGAACGTCACATTTGCAGAATTGAACCAAGCAGTTAATTGAACACCACATTGCACGACATATAGAACATATACACTATAGCAGAAGATTACATGGTAAAAGTAGATTGCACAATTCACTAGAATTTGTTAAGGAAAGGCAATAGCTAGCAAACTGAACATGGGTCCTCATAGTGAGCTAATAAGACAAGCTACTCCTCATTGTCGGAGATATCGATAACGATTGGCTCCTTGGACATGGAAGGGGACGAGGCCTCCGCATCGTGGGTGCCCTCGTTGTAGTGGTGAGTTGCCTGAGCCGCTCCGGGCACCAACCTGCTGGCTCTCGAGATGAGGTAAGCACGTGCACACTGAGAAAGCACCCCGTAGTCTTCATCGAAGGCACCGACAGTGGCCTCGAGAAAACGCCACAAACTGTCGTTTAAAGTAGCCAACCGCGTCGTGGCGTCGGCGCGCGAGGTGTCAACGGTGGCCTCGATGGCGAGGTGCTCCTCCAAGATCTGGGGGTTGATACGTCTCCAACGTATCTATAATTTTTGATTGTTCCATGCTATTATATTATCTGTTTTGGATGTTAATGGGATTTATTTCACACTTATATATTATTTTTGGGACTAACCTACTAACCCAAGGCCCAGTGCAAATTGCTGTTTTTTTGCCTATTTCAGTGTTTCGCAAAAAAAGGAATATCAAACGGAATCCAAACGGAATGAAACCTTCGGGAGAGTTATTTTTGGAACAAACATGATCCAGAGGACTTGGAGTGGACGTCAAGAAACAAACGAGGAGTCCATGAGGCAGGGGGCGCGCCTACCCCCCTGGGCGTGCCCTCCCCCATCATGGGCCCCTCATGGCTCAACCGACCTATTTGTTCCTCCTATATATACTCATATACCCTGAAAACAACCAGGAGCACCACGAAACCCTATTTCCACCACCGGAACCTTCTATACCCAAGAGATCCCATCTTGGGGCCTTTTCCGGAGCTCCGCTGGAGGGGGCATTGATCACGGAGGGCCTCTACATCAACTCCATGGCCTCTCCGGTGATGTGTGAGTAGTTTACTTCAGACCTTCGGGTCCACAGTTATTAGCTAGATGGCTTCTTCTCTTTCTTTGGATCTCAATACAAAGTTCTCCTTGATCTTCTTGGAGATCTATTCGATGTAACTCTTTTTGTGGTGTGTTTGTCGAGATCTGATGAATTGTGGGTTTATGATCAAGTCAATCTATGAACAATATTTGATTCTTCTCTGAAATCTTTTATGTATGATTGGTTATCTTTGCAATTCTCTTCGAATTATCAGTTTGGTTTGGCCTACTAGATTGTTCTTTCTTGCTATGGGAGAAGTGCTTAGCTGTGGGTTCAATCTTGCGGTGCTCGATCCCAATGAGATAAAGGGAAACGACACGTATTGTATTGTTGCCATCGAGGATAAAAAGATGGGGTTTATATCATACTTCTTGAGTTTATCTCTCTACATCATGTCATCTTACCTAATGCGTTACTCTGTTCTTGTGAACTTAATACTCTAGATGCATGCTGGATAGCGGTCGATGTATGGAGTAATAGTAGTAGATGCAGGCAGGAGTCGGTCTACTTGTCACGGACGTGATGCCTATATACATGATAATGCCTAGATATTCTCATAATTATTCGCTTTTCTATCAATTGCCCGACAGTAATTTGTTCACCCACCGTAATAATTATGCTATCTTGAGAGAAGCCACTAGTGAAACCTATGGCCCCGGGGTCTATCTTTTATCATATAAGTTTCCAATCTATTTACTTTCAATCTATATTATAAAAATACCAAAAATATTTATCTTTTTATTTTTATCTCTATCAGATCTCACTCTCGTAAGTGACCGTGAAGGGATTGACAACCCCTTTATCGTGTTGGTTGCGAGGTTCTTGTTTGTTTGTGTAGGTACGAGGGACTTGCGTGTGGCCTCCTACTGGATTGATACCTTGGTTCTCAAAAACTGAGGGAAATACTTACGCTACTTTGTTGCATCATCTTTCCTCATCAAGGGAAAACCAACGCAGTGCTCAAGAGGTAGCAAGAAGGATTTCTGGCGCCGTTGTCGGGGAGTCTACACACAAGTTAAGACATACCAAGTACCCATCGCAAACTCTTATCCCTCGCATTACATTATTTGCCATTTGCCTCTCGTTTTCCTCTCCCCCACTTCACCCTTGCTGTTTTATTCCCCCTCCTTTTCCATTCACCTTCTTCCTATGTGTATCTTTATTTGTGTTTCCATGTGCCTTCTATTTGTTTGCATCTTTGCTTGCTAAAAATCTATTGTTATGGATCCACTTAAAGTGTTCTACTTGGATCATCTTCGATTCTTATGCGCTTGTCGTGGTTTTGTCACGGCAGATATCCTAGAGAAAGGACTTAGTCGTGGAGCCATCGCGACGGGTTAGCTTGAAGGGTTTAAAGCGGACACAGGGACGCAAGAGAGTTTATACTAGTTCGGCCCCTTCGATGAAGGTAAAAGCCTACATCTAGTTGTGATGGAATTGATGGGGTTTTGATGACTAGGGAGCAAACAAGCTTCGCCTAAGTCTCGAGTTGTTGTCTGTTGTCCTTGAACCGCCGCCGGGTCATCCCCTTATATACACGGGTGACGCCCATCGGTTCACAGAGTCCCAATACCGGCTCATAGATGTGTCCGGTTTGGTCCCTACTTATTCCTAACTTACAATACAAGTTAAATACCAGCGCCGGTTTACGGCTACAGACCTTGAACCGACTATGGGCCTTGAGCCCTCATCTGTCTTCTTGGGCTTTAACATTACTTAACTACCGACGAAGTTAACCCGGCCCAGATAGGCCAGTTTACGCCCAGTAGTGACATCCCCAACATTAGGCCCCAGATTGATTTGAACAGGTTCATGTCAATCCTTAGCAAAAATCTTCATCTTCAATATCTTCTTGTAGTTTGTTGAACTGCTGTGATGTCATCTTCTCTGGTCGTTGTAAACCGGCGTGACGTCACCTGTTATAAAGAACCTTAACCATGATACCCCCCCTTTTTATTTTATTTAATAGGTCTGCGACAATTAAGGCGACAACTTCGTTTCCAAACCCATGGTCCCTTGATTTTCGCGCCTGACACCTGTCCCTTGCCTTATAAATAGGACCGAAGGGTCATTTCTTTTTCCCCTTCGTGCCCTTCTGCTTCGTCTTCCCCGCGTCGTCCAGCTTCAGAGCTCCGCCGCCATCGACGACCTCTGCTCCAACCTTGGCCGCTGCATCACCCTGATTGTACCAGAGCATCGCGGCGACCTTCTGTTTCTTCCTCGGCTCCGATGAGTTCTTCACCTTTTCCCCCATAGATTCGTTCTAGGGTTTCCAAGTTCTTCAGTGTTCATCATCTGCTTCGTACTCATATGATAGATCTTAGATGAACCTGTGAACCTTTGCTCTGTGTAGCGGTAGTTCTTAGCATCCGCCTTTACTTATATGCTTCAAGACCATAGATCTACCTATATCTTTGCCCATTGATTTGGTACTGTTCTTTTTTGAACCTTGAATATTTTCTTTGTTTTCTGAACTTGCTTCAGATCTGTCGCTGTAGAGAAATCTTGTGAAATCTGTTTCTGTACACTTATCCATCCGCAATCTCAACTGTTTCAATGCTTAGATCCGGCGGTTTAACTTTGTAGAAAAATTGCCAAACCGGTATATACCATTAGTCCCCTTGTCGAACCGCCGGATGCTGTTGCTTCATAAAACTCCGGTTTAGATAGAACTGTCTCTGGTTTAACATTATACATACCAGTGCACTTTAATCAATTCATTCTTGAACCGGAATTACCTATCTTGTAGATTTCATCATGGCCAAGCAAGTATATGAGTGCAACTGGGTTCCTTCTCGCGTCATAGAGACTGAACTGAACAATTTAGTCCTGATTGGCGCTTTAGGCAGCAAAAACACCATCCATTGGAGAGCCCCTGGCAAAGAATGTCCTCCCACACCTCAAGAAGGAGAGGTCGTCGTTTTCGTAGATCACTTAGCCCGGGGCTTTAAGCCGCCCGGTTCTAAATTTTACCGGGATGTTTTAGCCGATTTTCAACTCCATCCACAAGACACTGGCCCCAACTTTGTTACAAACATGTGTCACTTCCAAGTGCTCTGTGAGGTGTTCTTTCAAGAGGAGCTCACAGTGGAATTGTTCAGAGATTGTTTCCATCTAAACCGTCGTACTGAGTTTTCTGACGGTTCCAATACGGAATTGGGCGGTGTGGAGATTCAGAAAAGGAAAGAGGTCACATACCCTCACGCCAAACTGCGCAGCCACCCCAAAGAGTGGAATCAAACATGGTTCTATTGCAAAGACACCTCCCCTGCTGGTGAAAATCCTTTGCCTGGCTTTCGTCCGGAGCGGCTTAGCAATACACACCCCTTTCCGCAAAGGTTGACTGCCAAGGAGAGAAGCAAATACGCTCCTCAACTGTCCAAGCTCAGAGCCTTCATGGCCAATGGTTTAACAGGAGTTGATCTTGCTCGTTGTTGGATATCGTGGAGCATACTGCCCCTTAGTCAGCGCTCCGGTTTAATGTGCAAGTATAGTGGCAGTGTTGACGACCCACTGCGACATGCTAACATCCAGCTCACCGACGAAGAAATCACAGAGGCTGTGAATAAAATGCTGAATGAACCGGAACACGTCTGTGCTCGAACCGGCCTGCTTCCCTTCTGTGCCACCAACAAACCGCCAGCTGTAAGAATTTGATTTTTTCTTTTTACTGAACCTGTTATTGATATATCTGGTCATTGTTTAATATCAATGTCTGTTTAAACAGGGTAATGATCCATTTTGGAGCAAGAAACTTCCACAGGAGAAGCTAGAAAAACCAAACAAACCGGAGCGACCAACCCGGCCAAAGACTAAAGTCGTGAAACGGCCTGCTCACAAGAAGAAAACCACTGCATCTTCTGATCCGGCCCCTGATGATGATGTGGATAATCCGGACCTTGAGGTAGAGCTTGACTCACTTGGCTTATTTTTCATGCGTCTTATTGATGACGATATTTGTCAGGATGATGCCGAAGCCAGCCATGCTGATGCTGCAGAGGTAATTATTCTCTCTTTCGATTCAGACCCTTTGCCTTCACTAAAAATCCGTCGGGCAAACCGGAAGGTTAAATTTTCTCATCCTCTTGCTTACTTGGATCCCAAATTTCTTATGAAGACCCAACAACACGAAGCTCGCCGCACAACCCGGCACAGCGGCCAGGTAGTTACCTTCGCCGGTTTACCGAACAATCCAGTTTGGAAACGCCGTTCAGAGGTCTCTAATTTGCTTGTCAGTGCTTGTCCTAAAGCGAGCTGTTTTCGTCAACCTCTTAATCCATCTGACTCCGATTATCAGGTTACTTCCCATTCATCCTCTGGCGAGTCATCGGCTACTCAGCTGCCACCGCTCAAAACGGTGCTTGGGTAAGCTATACTTATCATAATATTTCCGGTACATCACCTTGGAACATATGCTGTATTTGACTTTGTTATTCCTTTCAAGGCCAAGCCTAGGCCGAGCAAGAAGGCTCGCCTGGATAAAGCGGCCAAGGAGGATGCCGTCCCTGAACCGGGCAAAACACCAGATCTTGAAGCGGCTATTCCTGAAAATATACCCAATGATCCACCGCAGCGAGATGATGATCTTATTGCTGAAGAGAGGCCTATTGATACCTCAAGTCCTGTCAACCAGCCCGCAAGCCCCATCCGGATTGAGAAATCCACCAATCCAACAAAGCCTACTGATAAGCCAACGGCCCCAGTGCAAACCGGCGATGCCAAGGATGATGAGGTTGTCATTACTGGCATTGGTCGCACAAAGCCAGGCAATCCCGTTGCTTTATCTAGACACACTAGCAAGGAAGAATTTGCTGCCATTGGCAAGGGAAAATGGAATGCCGATCTGACAACTTATGCCGCTTTGAACGCCCAAGATCTCCATTCCGGCTATCTGAACCGGCTATACACCAGCCGTGACTATGAAGCTGGTCTGGTTAATATGATGAAAGAGAAATTTGAGGTAACTTCCATGTACTTTTTCCTGTTTGGATATTTCAATCTTGTTAACTCTCCTAGCCCCCAAGGGCCGGTTTAGAATCTGCATCCAAACCGGGACTTGCTAATATAAATCCCAATGCTTCGGAACTCGCTGATGTAGCCCCCAAGGGCCGGTTCAACTTAGTGTAGTTAAACTGGGACTTTAAGTAATTGAGATCGCTGCATCAGAATATATTCGAGCAAATAGCCATTAGCCCCCAAGTGCCAAGTTGAATACTTGTATTGATCTTGGGACTTTATAATCAAGTGAAATATGAAGATCAAATAGGCATTAGCCCCCAAGCGCCAAGTGCATAACTTGTTATGTGGTTGGTGCTTCAATTCTTGCATTGCTTGCTGAATCATATAACTGTCTGTATGCAGGCTGAGCTGAAGACAAAAGAGACCCAAATCACCGATCTCCAAAAAAATCTGAAGTCCCAACAGACTGAAACCTCAAAAGCAAAAGAGGGGTTGACTAGCGCCTTAAGCGTCATGGAACAACTTAAGAAAGATTTCAAGAAGGAGCGGGCGGATTGGGCTACTGAAAAATCCGCTTTAATCAAACAAGCAGAAGACGCCGAGGCTGCACTAAAACCGGTGGTGGACGAACTGACCAGCATAAAGCGACACGTGCATGCCATGACCACTGCTATCTTTCATAAGCCGGTTTGATTTCTGAATTGATTATGCCGTCTTACAGAGCTGCCGGTTTGTTAACCCTTTGTGATATTTCAGGGACACGCATTGGTCACTTGGGGTCAGATGTGTGGAAGAAATTGAAAGCCGCCTACACGTTGATCGAACAAGTGTACACTGGTGCACAGCGGATCATCTGTACTGCATCCCACAACAATCCGGTGCCCACTTTGATTCAGGACACTCTGAAGAAATTGTCGGTGCTTCCTCCCGGGTTGAAGAGCTGAAGAAATCTGCTGCTCGAACCGGTGCGATCAATGCCTTAATCCGGGCAAAAGCTTGGGTGCCGGATTTTGATCCTATTGAAGCGGCTCAGGGCTATTCCAGCTTGAAGGAAGACAGGTCAGAGTTTAGTGAAGCGGATCTGCGAGCAATAAACCGGGAGGTGCGTCCGCTAGCTTGTCAATTGGCTGAAGAAGCAGACTTGTCTCATTATCAAGCCTAATATGACAATCAAAACAAGCGAGTAGCTGCACCAATTCATGAAGCGGAAAATCTTATCCCTCCAATCTGTAAGCATACTTACGCTCCCGACATTGAACCGTCGTTGCTGATCCATGATGAAGCTATCTTTCGAGCATGGGAATCGATTGGACAACTGTTGATTTCCAGCCGCTGGGTAGAGAAACTGAAGTTGAAGCGGCGCGGGATGACCCACAACCATCAGGCCAGGCTGGTGACCAAACTTGAACCGGAAGCCGGTTTAAACTGCTTCTCCTTTGAAAAAACAATGATCTTGTTTTGGGCACCGTGTTGCCTTGTAATAGGCTAGCTGATACTCTTGATCTTAATATGCCTTCGTGCATAACCACTGCAACTTGTGCTTCCTTTGGGTGATGAACTTTCCAAAGTATTTTCTGCAACATAAAAAATCTTAAAGTGCCACCACGGTTGTACCATCAGGCGGAGTATGATGTCTGCATATATAAAATCAAAATATCTGAAATTTAAGCATATGATCAAATCTTTGAGATACATAATACCTGCCATCATTGGGCATGAAGTTGGCTTAGCCAATCTTGAAGCGGAGGTTTCATAAACCCACACTGTTGGAGGAGATAGCAGCTCCAGTATATATATAATGCCGGTTTACCATGTAAACCGTGTCGGGTTATAACAAAACACCGTGTTACTCCATAATAGGATGTTAACAAAAAATCAAACCGAGCAAATAGTCTCCAGATTAAAAATGGACCGTGTTCTGTCAATTGACAGTGTGAACCGGTTTAAAGTTTTGTCGGTTTTAAAAAAAGCAACAAAAATAAAGAAATATCTATCAAAGAAAATTGTGAAGCAAAGGCAATGATAAAACCGTTTGCAAAAAGAGGCTTATTTGAGCCGATCATATGGCGTTACCATGGACGGACACGACCAAGCTCCCGATAGGTGTAGCTATGGCTCAAGTCAGCCAGGTCCCCAAATGAAACCGTGGCATTTATGCCGATCAAGAGGCGTGGCAATGGTTCGGGTTCGACCAAGCCCCCAAGTGATTCTGTGGCCTTAGGCCGATCAAGAGGCGTGACTGGTTCAGACGTGACCAAGTCCCCAAGTGATCTGGTGGCTCTCGCCTATCAAGAGGTGTTGCGTTGGTTCGGACACGACCAAGCCCCCAAGTGATATAACATGATGCTTTTTGAAAAGCTAACTCAAGGGGTAAACCGGAGGCCGCTTTAGAACAACTCCGTGTAACCACACATGATGTAAAAGAACAGATACCCCGCTTTAGCTGAGGTTCCGGTTTATTATATTTAATCATAATATATACATCATCGTAATATGTACATAAGTAGAGCCAATGGCTCAGGTATAGTAAGGCCGAAGATGAGCTATGTTCCACGGCCCGTTGGTCTCTTCCTTTGATGTACGTGAGTCTTTATGCTCTCGAATATCGATCTGATAGTATGACCCGTTGTGTAGATTCTTGCTGACCACGAAAGGTCCCTCCCAAGGTGGGGATAGCTTATGCATATCAGTCTGGTCTTGGATGAGCCGAAGCACCAAATCTCCTTCTTGAAAGGCTCTGGTTCTGACTCGGCGACTGTGATAACGACGAAGATCCTGTTGGTAAATCGCCGAGCGGGCGGCTGCTATGTCACGTTCTTCATCCAACAGGTCCAAAGCGTCTTGCCGTGCTGTCTCATTGTCCGCTTCAACATAAGCCGCCACACGAGGTGAGTCATGACGGATATCACTTGGGAGAACCACCTCCGCTCCATAGACCATGAAGAACGGCGTGTATCCTGTTGACCTGTTGGGTGTAGTATTGATGCTCCATAACACAAATGGTAACTCTTCTACCCAACAACCCGGCGTTCTCTGCAAAGGAACCATAAGCCGAGGCTTGATGCCTCTCAAGATCTCTTGATTAGCCCTTTCTGCTTGACCATTGGACTGTGGGTGTGCCACTGATGAAACGTCAAGCCGGATGTGCTCCCGTTCGCAGAACTCCTTCATGGCACCCTTGGACAAATTGGTACCATTATCTATGATGATACTGTGTGGAAAGCCAAACTGGAAAATCACTTTTTTGATGAACTGAACCACCGTGGCCGCATCACACTTGCTAATAGGTTCTGCTTCCACCCACTTTGTAAACTTGTCAACCGCCACCAGGAGGTGGGTCTTCTTATCTTTGGACCTTTTGAAAGGCCCAACCATATCCAGCCCCCAAGTCGCAAACGGCCAAGTAATTGGAATCATTCTCAATTCTTGAGCCGGCACATGAGCTCGTCTTGAAAACTTTTGGCAACCGTCACATCGTCTGACCAGATCCTCCGCATCAGCATGAACAGTTAACCAATAGAAGCCATGGCGAAACACTTTAGCTACCAAAGATTTTGAATCGGCATGGTGACCACAATGTCCTTCGTGGATCTCATGCAAAATTTCACAGCCTTCTTCAGGAGACACACAGCGGTGAAACGCCCCTGATACACTGCAATGATGCAACTCACCATTGACAATAGTCATGGACTTGGACCGCTGGATTATCTGTCAGGCCAGAGTCTCATCCTCTGGTAACTCGCCCCAGTTCATGTACGCCAGGTAAGGAAGCGTCCAATCCGGAATGACATGAAGAGCTGCCACCAATTGAGCCTCCGGATCAGGAATAGCCAAATCCGCTTCACCAGAGAGCTTGACCGACGGGTTGTGCAGCACATCCAGAAAAACATTGGGCGGGACTGGTTTGCGCTGAGAGCCCAGCCGTCTTAAAGCATCCGCCACTTCATTCTTCCGTTGGTCCACATGGTCCACCTGATAGCCTTTAAAGTGACCTGCAACAATATCCACCTCATGACGATACGCTGCTATGAGTGGGTCCTTGGAATCCCAGGTGCCAGATACTCATTGAGCCATGAGGTCCGAGTCACCGAAGCACTTAACTCAACTTAGATTCATCTCCTTAGCCATCCGGAGACCATGGAGCAAGGCTTCATACTTAGCTGCATTGTTAGTACAAGGGAACATTAAGCGGAGAATGTAACAAAACTTATCACCTCATGGGGAAGTTAATACGACTCCAGCCCCCGAGCCTTCCAATTGCCTGGATCCGTCAAAATGGATGGTCCAATATGTGTGATCCGGCTTTTCTTCAGGTGCTTGCAGTTCCGTCCAATCATTGATGAAATCAACAAGTGCTTGAGACTTAACCGCCGTCCGAGGCACATACTTCAATCTGTGCGGCCCAAGCTCTATAGCCCACTTGGCAATCCGGCCAGTCGCTTCCCGGTTCTGGATGATATCCCCCAAAGGAGTAGAACTAACCACCGTAATTGGGTGCCCTTGGAAGTATTGCTTAAGCTTCCGTCTTGCCATAAAAACTCCGTACACCAGCTTCTGCCAATACGGATACCTTTGCTTGGACTCAATGATTACCTCGCTGATATAATAGACCGGACGTTGAACCGGATGCTCCTTACCTGCCTCCTTTCGCTCCACCACAATAGCCACGCTGACCGCACGAGCATTAGCAGCAACATATAGCAGTAACGGCTCCTTGTCAATGGGAGCGGCGAGCGCAGGTGGATTGACCAATTGCCGCTTTAAGTCCTCAAATGCTTCATCAGCAGCGGAACTCCAGACGAATTGATCCGTCTTCTTCAACATCTGATACAAAGGGATTGCCTTCTCACCAAGGCGGCTGATAAACCGGCTTAACGTGGCAATCCGGCCTGCCAGGTGTTGAACATCATTAATACACTTCGGTTTAGCCAGGGAGGTGATGGCTGTGATCTTCTCCGGATTAGCCTCAATTCCCCTGTTGGACACCAGAAAACCCAATAACTTGCCTGCCGGTACACCAAAGACACACTTGGCCGGATTAAGCATCATTTTGTATGTCCTCAGGTTATCAAAGGTTTCCTTCAAGTCGTCAACCAAAGTCTCCTTCTCCCTGGACTTAACCACGATATCATCCACGTAAGCATGTACATTACGGCCAATTTGCTTGTGAAGACAATTTTGTACACACCGTTGATAAGTTTTCTGGGCACTCTTGAGCCCAAAGGGCATAGACACATAGCAGAAGGCTCCAAAGGGAGTTATGAATGCCATCTTCTCCTGGTCCTTAACTGCCATTTTGATCTAATGATAGCCAGAATATGCATCCAAAAAACTTAAACGCTCGCAACCCGCCATAGCATTAATAATTTGATCAATATGGGGGAGGGCAAAAGGATCTGCTGGACAAGCCTTATTATGATCTGTATAATCCACACACATGCGCCAGGTGCCGTTTTTCTTAAGGACCAACACCGGATTGGCAAGCCACTCAGGGCGAAAAACTTCAACAATAAAGCCAGCTGCTAAGAGCCTAGCTACTTCTTCTCCAATCGCCTTGCGTCTTTCTTCGTTAAACCGGCGGAGGAATTGTTTCACCGGTTTGTATTTAGGATCCACATTAAGGGTGTGCTCAGCGAGTTGCCTCGGTACACCTGGCATGTCAAAGGGCTTCCATGCAAAAATGTCCCGATTCTCACGGATGAACTCGATGAGCGCGCTTTCCTATTTCGGATCCAAGTTGGCACTGATGCTGAACTGCTTGGACGAATTGCCAGGTACGAAGTCAACAAGCTTAGTTTCTGCTGCTGATTTGAACTTCAGGGCGGGATCATGCTCCGTAGTTGGCTTCTTTAATGGAGTCATGTCCGCCGGATCAACATTGTCCTTATAATACTTCAGCTCCTCAGTGAAACAAATCGACTCTGCGTAGGCCGCATCTCCTTCCTTGCATTCCAAAGCGATTTTATGGCTTCTGTGAACCGTTATTGTCCCCTTATGACTCGGCATCTTGAGCTGCAAATACACATAACAGGGCCGTGCCATAAACTTGGCGTAGGCCGGTCGCCCAAACAGGGCGTGATATGGACTTTGGATTTTCACTACTTCAAACGTCGATGTTTCCGACCTGGAATCATGATCATCTCCAAAGGCCACTTCCAGAGCTATCTTACCAACAGGATATGCTGACTTGCCAGGTACCACACCGTGGAACACCGTATTAGACAGTTTGAGATTTTTATCTGTTAGTCCCATACGACGGAAGGTCTCATAGTACAAGATATTAATGCTGCTCCCTCCATCCATGAGCACTTTGGTGAACTTGTAACCTCCCACCCGAGGCGCCACCACCAGAGCCAACTGACCCGGATTATCAACCTGGGGAGGGTGATCCTCTTTGCTCCATATGATTGGCTGTTCAGACCAGCGTAGATAACGAGGCACGGCCGGTTCAACAGAGTTGACTGCCCGCCTCTGAACCTTCCGGTCTCGCTTGTCCAAGCTAGTGGTGAAGACATGGTACTGCCCACTATTCAACTGCTTTGGGTTGCTCTGGTAACCTGACTGTTGCTGCTGCTGGTTGTAACCACCCTGGTTGTTCTAATTATTTTGATTGTTATGTCCGCCCGGATTACCATTAAATCCTGAACCGGAATTTCCTCCACCGTAACCCGGCCCGGATCCTGAGCCACCGCCGGAGCCGTGATCATACCGGAAAGCATTAGAATTCTTGAACTCCTGCATAATGAAACAATCCTTCCACAGGTGGTTTGCTGGCACCTCCTTCGTCCCATGTCTTGGACAGGGCTGGCTCAGTAGATAATTTAGGCGGTCCGGGTTAGGGTTGGGTGCCCCACTGCGATTTGGTGGTTTACCCTTGCGTCATTGGCCCTTGTCCTGCGCGTTGGTATTAGCCACAAAGTCCATGTTACCATCCGCTTTACGCTTACCTCCACCACCATTGCCTGCCAAGTGATGCTGCTGACCTTTGGAGTTGCTGTTCCTCTTTCCCTTCCCTGCCTTGTCATCATCAGATTCAGGATCCTTGGTACTATCAGAATCAGCATACTTTACCAAAGCAGCCATGAGGGTCCCCATGTCAGTGCAATGGCGCTTCATCCATCCCAACTTTAGCTTTAGGGGCCCAAACCGGCAGTTGCCTTCTAGGGTTAAGACTGCGGTGTCAGCGTTGATGCGGTCTGATGAATGCAACACTTGTGAGACCCGGCGCACCCAATGAGTCGTCGATTCTCCTTCCTCCTAGACACAGGCAGCTAAGTCTACTATCGACATGGGTTGCTTACATGTATCCTTGAAATTACTGATAAACCGGGCTCGTAATTGGGCCCATGAACTGACAGAATTGGCCGGTAAGCTTTTTAACCAAGTGCGGGCCGTTCCTTCAAGCATCATGGTGAAGTACTTCGCACATGCCGCATCATCCACATCAAGCATCTCCATGGCCATCTCATAGCTCTCCACCCATGTCTCTGGGGGTTGATCCGCCGTGTAATTTGGTACCTTGCGCGGGCCCTTGAAATTCTTGGGCAGGCGCACATTGCGTAAAGCGGGGACAAGGCAAGGCACCCCCAAAGAGCTAGAAGTAACACCGGGTTCGACCGAGATAGTTGGACGAACCGGCGTAAGCTACCGAGCCTGATACTGTGCGGCTAACTCGGCCTCCCTGCGTGCTCGGGCCCGGTCCACCACTTCCTGAGCGTTATCAGCACCACCTGCCGGGTTGTTGCCGCGGGGTGCTCCATGTCGTTCATTACTTGACACTGCTGGTTCATCCATACGCCTGCTATAGCTCCGGCTTGGACGAGGGGTCGAGTGGATCCGGTCGCGGCTGTATGAGTACGCTTCCTGTTGGACCAAAGCTGCCCTAAGAAGCTCCTTGACCCGTCGTGTCTCTACCGCCTGCGGCGAGTCACCTTCAATTGGAATGGCCTCCAGCCGTGCAGCAGCGGCAACGAGATTGTCCATCGGGTTGGAGTAGTGACCCGGTGGTGTTGAAACAGCCTGAGGTATGACAATGTTTTGACAAGGCGGATTCATCAGACGGGGCTGAACCGGCGCACAGGTCCCCGGAGCTTCCGGCTGGTTTCTCTCCACCGGATTACTGGTTCCTGCTCCTGGGGTGTTGAAAAGGTCTCTGGCCTCGAAAACCGAAGGCAAACGGGATCGGTACTTCCTCTTCATGACTTCATGCAACACGTTCTGGTCCAACATGAGCCTGTAGGCTTGTGCGTCTAAAGTGGCCCGCTCTATGGTCATCCTGGCATTCTCAGCTGCCAGGTCCGCCTTGGCCTGGGTGATCTGTTCCTTCACCTTTGCAATCTCCGTGTTGTGGACTTCCTGATCCGCCGGATTAGCTTCTGCCATAAGCGCAGCCAATGCATCAAATAGATCTGATAGAACTTGAGCCGGTGGGCGTGCAGAGCTTCCTGCCCCGGTAGCTGTCACCGCTACTGAACCGGAGGTTATTGGCGCAGCGGTCGAAGAATGAAGCGCTGCTTGTGTGCCGGCCATGAATATTCCAACTCGGTTGGGTTGATCAGAGGGGTCCGAAATACTGTCGCCATCGGAAAAGCCCCCGATCCGGCCATCTTGTAGCTGATATAGAGATTCGGTTTCTCCGGTTGATGACTCATCGCTGGAATAAACGACGGTCTCGCCGCGAGATTCTGATCCATCCTCATAACTTCCTCCATGGATGACTCCCACGAAGGCACGCTTCACGGCCGGTTTAACCCGGGCGGATCGTGCACGCTGAGCCGTTTCGACGAGGTCGGTGCAGATGTCCGGCTCACGGCCCGGTTCACCGATCATGCCGAGGAAAACGTGTATGCCACCAAAGGGGACCCGGTACCCGTACTCAACTGAGCCGGCCTTGGGGCCCCAGCCTGCATCATCGATGTAGAGCTTGCCGCGACGACTCTTAGTCATCCGGCCCACAACGTAGCCCTCAAGTCCTTCAAAGCGGCCCTCCAAGAACTTGAAACCATCATGCGTTAGCCCCACGGTGGGCGCCAACTGTCGTGGTTTTGTCACGGCAGATGTCCTAGAGAAAGGACTTAGTCGTGGAGCCATCGCGACGGGTTAGCTTGAAGGGGTTAAAGCGGACACAGGGACGCAAGAGAGTTTATACTAGTTCGGCCCCTTCGATGAAGGTAAAAGCCTACGTCTAGTTGTGATGGAATTGATGGGGTTTCGATGACTAGGGAGCAAACAAGCTTCACCTAAGTCTCGAGTTGTTGTCTGTTGTCCTTGAACCGCCACCAGGTCGTCCCCTTATATACACGGGTGACGCCCGTCGGTTCATAGAGTCCCAATACCGGCTCATAGATGTGTCCGGTTTGGTCTCTACTTATTCCTAACTTACAATACAAGTTAAATACCAACACCGGTTTATGGCTACAAGCCTTGAACCGACTATGGGCCTTGAGTCCTCATCTGTCTTCTTGGGCTTTAACATTACTTAACTACTGACGAAGTTAACCCGGCCCAGATAGGCCGGTTTACGCCCAGTAGTGATATCCCCAACAACGCTCGTGCTCAAACCCCAACTAGCCTAGTTTATGGGAAATCTCTAGATGAGCATGCTCATTTCGTGCGTCACCGTTTGTCTGAAAAAGGGATACTCTTATGGGATCAAATAAACAGATTGCTATGTTATGCTTGGAATCTTTGTGAAATTTGTGATCTTACTTGTTGCTCTAAGAACCGTAAAAAACACCTCCCCTACCTATGTGAGTTTAATGATAATGAAATTTTATCTTCTTATGCAAAGGGTGTTTATAGTTACTATGATATCGAACAAATTGAAGAATTTGTTGCTTTTAAGGGTGCTTATGAAGTTGCTTCTTTGATTGAAAAGTATGATATTACTCTCTACGAATCTGAAAATCTTGACATACTTAAATATTGCCATGAAAACTATGCTCATAATGTCTATGTCAAAGAATTTGTTGAAAGAATGACCGCTGCTTCGGAAGAAAATAATGATATGCATGAATCTATAGATAATTATGATTCCGATGATTTGATTGAAATATCCCTTGATGAACATGATGCTTGCTATTCTTGTGTCCATGATGCCAATATTTATGAAGAAGAATTTGCTATAGTTCCTTATGTTAAACATGAGATCGTTGCTATTGCACCCATACTTGATAGTTCCTTCGATGAAAAGCATGATTGCAATGATGTTATCATAAATTATCTTAATGTCAATTGTGCTTATAATATGCAAAACCCTAAGCTTGGGGATGCTAGTTTTGCTATGTCTACTACTTGTTGCAACGATCATGATTGGGGTGATTCTTCTTATGATCTTGAAAATTTATTTAAGCCCCATGATGAATATGAGATTGATTATAATGTTTGCAATAATATTGAAAGTGGGTTTGGATGAGTGTCAACTTTAGATCCCACATATTTGGAGAATGTTCAATCTTATGAAGTTTTTGATAAAAGTGGGTTTGGAGAGGTCATGACTTTAGTTAATGTTAATCCCACTATTTTGGAAGAGTGTCAACTTTGCATACATGTGGATCATGTTAAGAATATGTTTTATGATAGCTATATTGTTGAATTTGCTTATGATCCTACATGTAATTATTATGAGAGAGGAAAATATGGTTGTAGAAATTTTCATGTTACTAAATTACCTCTCGTTATGTTGAGATTGCTATTGTTTCTTTCCACTTCCTTACATATGCTAGTTTTTGCTTGCCTTGATAATTTGTTTGCCTATAAGATGCCTATGCATAGGAAGTATGTTAGACTTAGATGTGTTTGTCATGTGTTTTATGATGCTCTATTTGTGCTTCAATTCTTGTATTTCATGTGACCATCGTTGAAATCTCTTGCCTAGCTAGGGGCCTTAAACGATAGTGCTTGTTGGGAGGCAACCCAATTTTATTTTTGTTTCTTGCTTTTTGATTCTGTTTAGTAATAAATAATTTATCTAGCCTATATTTAGATGTGGTTTTATGCTTTTAATTAGTGTTTGTGCCAAGTAGAACCTTTGAGAAGACTTGGGGAAAGTCTTAGCGATCTTGCTGTGAAAAACAGAAACTTTAGCGCTCACGAGATTTGCTGCCATTTTTTACTGGAGAGTGCTACTTAGTTACTTATTTTTGTAGATGATTAATAGATAAATTCCTCACGTACAACAATTTATTTTAGAATTTTTGGGGTTCCATAAGTATTGGAAACCTACAGATTACTACAGACTGTTCTGTTTTTGACAGATTCTGTTTTTCGTGTGTTGTTTGCTTATTTTGATGAATCTATGGCTAGTATTTGAGTATATGTGATGTCTACTACACAACCTTCTTCTTGTAGACATTGTTGGGCCTCCAAGTGCAGAGGTTTGTAGGACAGTAGCAAATTTCCCTCAAGTGGATGACCTAAGGTTTATCAATCCGTAGGAGGCATAGGATAAAGATGGTCTCTCTCAAGCAACCCTGCAACCAAATAACAAAGAGTCTCTTGTGTCCCCAACACACCTAATACAATGGTAAATTGTATAGGTGCACTAGTTCGGCGAAGAGATGGTGATACAAGTGGTATATGGATGGTAGATAAAGGTTTTTGTAATCTGAAAATATAAAAATAGCAAGGTAACTAATAATAAAAGTGAGCGTAAACGGTATTGCAATGCGTTGAAACAAGGCCTAGGGTTCATACTTTCACTAGTGTAAGTCCTCTCAACAATAATAACATAACTGGATCATATAACTATCCCTCAACATGCAACAAAGAGTCACTCCGAAGTCACTAATAGCGGAGAACGAACGAAGAGATTATGGTAGGGTACGAAACCACCTCAAAGTTATTCTTTCCAATCAATCCGTTGGGCTATTCCTATAAGTGTCACAAACAACCCTAGAGTTCGTACTATAATAACACCTTAAGACACAAATCAACCAAAACCCTAATGTCACCTAGATACTCCAATGTCATCTCAAGTATCCGTGGGTATGATTATACGATATGCATCACACAATCTCAGATTCATCTATTCAACCAACACATAGAACCTCAAAGAGTGCCCCAAAGTTTCTACCGGAGAATCACAACGAAAACGTGTGCCAACCCCTATGCATAGGTTCATGGGCGGAACCCGCAAGTTGATCACCAAAACATACATCAAGTGAATCACATGGTATCCCATTGTCACCACAGATACGCACGGCAAGACATACATCAAGTGTTCTCAAATCTTTAAAGACTCAATCCGACAAGATAACTTCAAAGGGAAAACTCAATCCATTACAAGAGAGTAGAGGGGGGAGAAAACATCATAAGATCCAACTATAATAGCAAAGCTCGCGATACATCAAGATCGTATCGCCTCAAGAACACGAGAGAGAAAGAGAGATCAAACACATAGCTACTGGTACATACCCTCAGCCCCGAGGGTGGACTACTCCCTCCTCGTCATGCAGAGCACCGGGATGATGAAGATGGCCACCGAAGAAGGATTCCCCCTCCGGCAGGGTGCCGGAACGGGTCTAGATTGGCTTTCGGTGGCTACGGAGGCTTCTGGCGGCGGAACTCCCGATCTATTCTGCTCTCGGATGTTTTTAGGGTATATGGAGATATATAGGCGGAAGAAATACGTCAGGGGGGCCAGGAGGGGCCCACGAGGGTGGAGGGCGCGCCCAGGGGGGTGGGCGTGCCCCCTGCCTCGTGGCTTCCTCGTAGATCCCCTGACATGCACTCCAAGTCTTCTGGGCTTCTTCTGATCCAAAAATAAGTTCCGTGAAGTTTCAGGTCAATTGGACCCTGTTTGGTTTTCCTTTTCTGCGATATTCTAAAACAAGGTAAAAACAAAAACTGGCACTGGGCTCTGGGTTAATAGGTTAGTCCCAAAAATGATATAAAACTGTATAATAAAGCCCATAAACATCCAAAACAGTAGATAATATAGCATGGAGCAAGCAAAAATTATAGATACGTTGGAGACGTATCAGCATCCCCAAGCTTAATTCCTGCTCGTCTTCGAGTAGGTAAATGATAAAAACAGAATTTTTGATGCGGAGTGCTACTTGGCATAATTTCAATGTAATTCTTCTTAATCGTGGTATGAATATTCAGATTCGAAAGATTCAAGATAAAAGTTCATATTGACATAAAAATAATAATACTTCAAGCATACTAACTAAGCAATTATGTCCTCTCAAAATAACATGGCCAAAGAAAGTTCATCCCTACAAAATCATATAGTTTAGTCATGCTCCATTTTCGTCACACAAGAATGCTCTCATCATGCACAACCCCGATGACAAGCCAATCAATTGTTTCATACTTTAGTATCTCAAACCTATAAACTTTCACGCAATATATGAGCGCGAGCCATGGACATAACACTATGGGTGGAATAGATATAATGAGGGGGTTATGTGGAGAAGACAAAAAAGGAGAAAGTCTCACATCAACGAGGCTAATCAATGGGCTATGGAGATGCCCACCGATTGATGTTAATGCAAGGAGTAAGGATTGCCATGCAACGGATGCACTAGAGCTATAAATGTATGAAAGCTCAACAAAAGAACCTAAGTGGGTGTGCATCCAACTTGCTTGCTCACGAAGACCTAGGGCACTTGAGGAGGCCCATTGTTGGAATATACAAGCCAAGTTCTATAATGAAAATTCCCACTAGTATATGAAAGTGACAAAATAAAAGACTCTCTATCATGAAGATTGTGGTGCTACTTTGAAGCACAAGTGTGGCAAAGGATAGTAGCATTGTCCCTTCTCTCCTTTTCTCTCATTTTTTTAATTTTTTTGGGCCTTCTCTTTTTTATGGCCTTTCTCTTTTTTTGGGCCTTCTCTTTTTTATGGCATCTCTCTCTTTTTATTCCTCACTTGGGACAATTCTCTAGAAAATGATGATCATCACACTTCTATTTATTTACAACTCAATGATTACAACTCGATACTAGAACAAAGTATGACTCTATATGAAGGCCTCCGGTGGTGTAGCGGGATGTGCAATGACTCATGAGTGACATGTATGAAAGAATTATGAATGGTGGCTTTGCCACAAATACGATGTCAACTACATGATCATACAAAGCAATATGACAATGATGAATGTGTCATGATGAACGGAATGGTGGAAAGTTGCATGGCAATATACCTCGGAATGGCTATGGAAATGCCATAATAGGTAGGTATGGTGGCTGTTTTGAGGAAGATATAAGGAGGTTTATGTGTGAAAGAGCGTATCATATCACGGGGTTTGGATGCACCGGCGAAGTTTGCACCAACTCTCAATGTGAGAAAGGGCAATGCATGGTACCGAAGATGCTAGCAATGATGGAAGGGTGAGAGTGCGTATAATCCATGGACTCAACATTAGTCATAAAGAACTCACATACCTATTGCAAAAATATACAAGTCATAAAAAACCAAGCACTACGCGCATGCTCCTAGGGGGATAGATTGGTAGGAAAAGACCATCGCTCGTCCCCGACTACCACTCATAAGGAAGACAATCAAATAACACCTCATGTTTCAAATTTGTTACAGAACATTTACCATACGTGCATGCTACGGGACTTGCAAACTTCAACACAAGTATTCCTCAAATTCACAACTACTCAACTAGCAAGACTTTGATATTATTACCTCCATATCTCAAAACAATCATCAAGCATCAAACCTCTCTTAGTATTCAACACACTCATAAGAAAGTTTTTACTATTCTTGGATGCCTAGCATATTAGGATTATTTAAGCAAATTACCATGCTATTTAAGACTCTCAAAATAATCTAAGTGAAGCATGAGAGTTCATCTATTTCTATATAATAAAACCACCACCGTGCTCTAAAAGGATATAAGTGAAGCACTAGAGCAAATGACAAACTACTCCGAAAGATATAAGTGAAGATCAAAGAGTAGTCGAACTATTATGCAACTATATGAAGACTCTCTAACATTTAATAATTTCAGATCTTGGTATTTTATTCAAACATCAAGCAAAACTAAATAAAATAAAATGACTCTCCAAGCAAAACACATATCATGTGGCGAATAAAAATATAGCTCCAAGTAAAGTTACCGATGAACGAAGACGAAAGAGGGGATGCCTTCCGGGGCATCCCCAAGCTTAGGCTTTTGTTTGTCCTTGAATATTACCTTGGGGTGCCTTGGGCATCCCCAAGCTTAGGCTCTTGCCACTCCTTATTCCATAGTCCATCGAATCTTTACCCAAAACTTGAAAACTTCACAACAGAAAACTCGTAAGCTCCGTTAGCGAAAGAAAACAAAACACCACTTCAAGGTACTATAATGAACTCATTCTTTATTTATATTGGTGTTAAACCTACTGTATTCCAACTTCTCTATGGTTTATAAACTCTTTTACTAGCCATAGATTCATTAAAATAAGCAAACAACACACGAAAAACAGAATCTGTCAAAACAGAACAGTCTGTAGCAATCTGGATCAAACGTACACTTATGGAACTCATAAAATTCTCAAATAAATTTCTGGACCTGAGTAATTTATCTATTAATCATCTTCAAAAATAATTAACTAAATATCACTCTCCAGTAAAAAATGGCAGCAATTCTCGTGAGCGCTAAAGTTTCTGTTTTTTACAGCAAGATCAACAAGACTTTCCCCAAGTCTTCCCAACGGTTCTACTTGGCACAAACACTAATTAAACACATAAAACCACATATAAACATAGGCTAGATGAATTATTACTAAACAGGAACAAAAAGCAAGGAACAAAAATAAAATTGGGTTGCCTCCCAACAAGCGCTATCGTTTAACGCCCCTAGCTAGGCACGATGATTTCAATGATGCTCACATAAAGGATAAGAATTGGAACATAAAGATAGCATAATGAAGAATATGACTAACACATTTAAGTCTAACCCACTTCCTATGCATAGGTATTTTGTGAACAAACAACTTATGGGAGCAATAATCAACTAGCATAGGAAGGCAAAACAAGCATAACTTCAAAACTTTAAGCACATAGAGAGGAAACTTGATATTATTGCAATTCCTACAAGAATATATTACTCCCTCATAATAATTTTCAGTAGCATCATGAATGAATTAAACAATATAACCAGCACCTAAAGCATTCTTTTCATGATCTACAAGCATAGAAATTTTATTACTCTCTACATAAGCAAAATTCTTCTCATTCGGAATAGTGGGAGTATCATAAGAAACTCGAATACTAAAAATTCTTTCCACATTAAAAGAGTAATGTTCAGAAAAGGGGTAACCATAATCATGAAAAGTTTTATAAATATGATCACTACTTTTTATAGCATAAGTATCATCACAATAATCATCATAAGTAGGAGGCATGCTATCATCGTTATAAATTTGCATATCAAAACTTGGGAGACTAAAAATATCATCTTCATTAAACGTAGCATCCCCAAGCTTGGGACAAACCTTAATTGCAGCAAATATATTCTCAAAAACATCATCTTCATCAAACATAGCATCCCCAAGCTTGGGCCTTTTCATATCATAAGCATAATCACTTTCATCATCAATAGTATGGATAGCACCAATAGTATAGAAATTATCATATTCTTCCAAGCAAGTGCCAAAAAGATTTTCAAGATCATAAGAAGTATCATTATCTTTCACAATTATATTTTCATGAGGCACAATAGTAATAGGAGCAGCATTATTTGGGGGAGATATCTTTTTACCTCTCTTCCTTTTCTTTTCTTCTTGCTCACCACATCATGTGTGGGTTCAATCCTCTTTTTGGAGCTCCTTATTAATGAGATTGGTTGAATAGGAGGCTCCTCCTCGTTACCTGATTCATCATAAGAAATAATAGGAGGGTATTGGGAAGTCTCTTCCCTTTCATTAGTATTCTCTTCATCTTCTATTTGTTTTCTTTTCTTTATGTAATTGGCAATATAAGGATTTTCAATACAATTCACCGCACAATACATATAATTTTCCTCTAGATCAAAACCAAGAAGTTTATAACGGCCAAATTCTGGAAGATGTTTAGTTATACATTTCATTTCTTTGTAGCCCATAAGCAAACTAAGTTCACTATAATGTGCAAGGGAAAACAAGTCATCACAATTTTTGGACACGATTAGATCATGAAACAATTTGCATCGGATAGCTAAATGACCCTGTTCATTGCAAAGTATACAAGTACGGCCAAGAAAATTTAAATCTTCAGCACAATCATCTAGCGTTTCTTGCAACAATTTAGTTTCTAAGTACTTATGCCTCTTGCAATATCTATCTTCCCTATTTGGTGTGCACTTACAAACCCAATGCACTCCACAAAAATTGACATGTTTATAGGAGACACTTTCATGATAACTAGTGCAATCATCATTAGTACCATGGATATTCAAGGAGTTCATACTAATAACATTGCAATCATGCTCATCATTCAAATATTTAGTGCCAAACATTTTAATGCATTCTTCTTCTAACACTTTGGCACAATTTTCCTTTCCATCATACTCACGAAAGATATTAAAAAGATGAAGTGTATGAGGCAAACTCAATTCCATTTTTTTGTAGTTTTATTTTATAAACTAAACTAGTGATAAAACAACAAACTATAATACTTGATTGCAAGATCTAAAGATATACCTTCAAGCACTCACCTCCCCGGCAACGGCGCCAGAAAAGAGCTTGATGTCTACTACACAACCTTCTTCTTGTAGACATTGTTGGGCCTCCAAGTGCAGAGGTTTGTAGGACAGTAGCAAATTTCCCTCAAGTGGATGACCTAAGGTTTATCAATCCGTAGGGGGTGTAGGATGAAGATGGTCTCTCTCAAGCAACCCTGCAACCACATAACAAAGAGTCTCTTGTGTCCCCAACACACCTAATACAATGGTAAATTGTATAGGTGCACTAGTTCGGCGAAGAGATGGTGATACAAGTGGTATATGGATGGTAGATAAAGGTTTTTGTAATCTGAAAATATAAAAACAGCAAGGTAACTAATAATAAAAGTGAGCGTAAACGGTATTGCAATGCGTTGAAACAAGGCCTAGGGTTCATACTTTCACTAGTGTAAGTCCTCTCAACAATAATAACATAACTGGATCATATAACTATCCCTCAACATGCAACAAAGAGTCACTCCGAAGTCACTAATAGCGGAGAACGAACGAAGAGATTATGGTAGGGTACGAAACCACCTCAAAGTTATTCTTTCCAATCAATCCGTTGGGCTATTCCTATAAGTGTCACAAACAACCCTAGAGTTCGTACTAGAATAACACCTTAAGACACAAATCAACCAAAACCCTAATGTCACCTAGATACTCCAATGTCACCTCAAGTATCCGTGGGTATGATTATACGATATGCATCACATAATCTCAGATTCATCTATTCAACCAACACATAGAACCTCAAAGAGTGCCCCAAAGTTTCTACCGGAGAATCACGACGAAAACGTGTGCCAACCCCTACGCATAGGTTCATGGGCGGAACCCGCAAGTTGATCACCAAAACATACATCAAGTGAATCACGTGGTATCCCATTGTCACCACAGATACGCACATCAAGACATACATCAAGTGTTCTCAAATCTTTAAAGACTCAATCCGATAAGATAACTTCGAAGGGAAAACTCAGTCCATTACAAGAGAGTAGAGGGGGGAGAAAACATCATAAGATCCAACTATAATAGCAAAGCTCGCGATACATCAAGATTGCATCACCTCAAGAACATGAGAGAGAGATCAAACACATAGCTACTGGTACATACCCTCAGCCCCGAGGGTGGACTACTCCCTCCTCGTCATGGAGAGCACCGGGATGATGAAGATGGCCACCGGAGAAGGATTCCCCCTCCGGCAGGGTGCCGAAACGAGTCTAGATTAGCTTTCGGTGGCTACGGAGGCTTCTGGCGGTGGAACTCCTGATCTATTCTGCTCTCGGATGTTTTTAGGGTATATGGAGATATATAGGCAGAAGAAATACGTCAGGGGGCCACGAGGGGCCCACTAGGGTGGAGGGCGCGCCCCCTGCCTCGTGGCTTCCTCGTAGATCCCCTGACATGCACTCCAAGTCTTCTGGGCTTCTTCTGATCCAAAAATAAGTTCCGTGAAGTTTCAGGTCAATTGGACTCCGTTTGTTTTCCTTTTCTGCCATATTCTAAAACAAGGTAAAAACAGAAACTAGCACTAGGCTCTGGGTTAGTAGGTTAGTCCCAAAAATGATATGAACGTGTATAATAAAGCCCATAAACATCCAAAACAGTAGATAATATAGCATGGAGCAATCAAAAATTATAGATACGTTAGAGACGTATCAGTATGAACCATAGAAAAGTTGGAATACAATAGGTTTAGCACTAATATAAATAAAGAATGAGTTCATTACAGTACCTTGAAGTGGTGGTTTGTTTTCTTTTACTAACGGAGCTCACGAGATTCTCTTTTAAGTTTTGTGTTGTGAAGTTTTCAAGTTTTGGGTAAAGATTTGATGGATTATGGAACAAGGAGTGGCAAGAGCCTAAGCTTGGGGATGCCCCGGAAGGCATCCCCTCTTTCGTGTTTGTCCATCAGTAACTTTACTTGGAGCTATATTTTTATTCACCACATGGTATGTGTTTTGCTTGGAGCGTCTTATATGATTTGAGTCTTTGCTTTTTAGTCTACCACAATCATCCTTTCTGTACACACCTTTTGGGAGAGACACACATGAATCGGAATTTATTAGAATACTCTATGTGCTTCACTTATATCTTTTGAGCTAGATAATTTTGCTCTAGTGCTTCGCTTATATCTTTTAGAGCACGATGGTGGTTTTATTTTATAGAAATTATAGATCTCTCATGCTTCACTTATATTATTTTGAGAGTCCTTTAAAACAGCATGGTAATTTGCTTTGGTTATGAATTTAGTCCTAATATGATAGGCATCCAAGATCGGTGTAATAAAAACTATCATAAAAGTGCATTGAATACTATGAGAAGTTTGATACTTGATGATTGTTTTGAGATATGGAGATGGTGACATTAGAGTATGCTACTTGAGTAGTTGTGAATTTGATAAATACTTGTTCTAAAGTTTGTGATTCCCGTAGCATGCACGTATGGTGAACCGTTATGTGATGAAGTTGGAGCGTGATTTATTTATTGATTGTCTTCCTTATGAGTGGCGGTCGGGGACGAGCGATGGCCTTTTCCTACCAATCTACCCCCCTAGGAGCATGCGCATAGTACTTCGTTTCGATAACTAATAGATTTTTGCAATAAGTATGTGAGTTCTTTATGACTAATGTTGAGTCCATGGATTATACACACTCTCACCCTTCCACCATTGCTAGCCTCTCTAGTACCGCACAACTTTCGCCGGTACCATAAACCCACCATATACCTTCCTCAAAACAGCCACCATACCTACCTATTATGGCATTTCCATAGCCATTCCAAGATATATTGCCATGCAGGTTTCCACCGTTCCGTTTGTTATGACACGCTTCATCATTGTCATATTGCTTTGCATGATCATGTAGTTGACATCGTATTTGTGGCAAAGCCACCGTTCATAATTCTTTCATACATGTCACTCATGAGTCATTGCATATCCCGGTACACCGCCGGAGGCATTCACATAGAGTCATATTTTGTTCTAAGAATCGAGTTGTAATTCTTGAGTTGTAAGTAAATAAAGTGTGATGATCATCATTATTAGAGCATTGTCCCAAGTGAGGAAAGGATGCTGGAGACTATGATTCCCCCACAAGTCGGGATGAGACTCCAGACGAAAAAAAGAGGCCATAAAAAAGAAGGCCCAAATAAAAAAATGAGAGAAAAAGAGAGAAGGGACAATGTTACTATCCTTTTACCACACTTGTGCTTCAAAGTAGCACCATGATCTTCATGATAGAGAGTCTCCTATATTGTCACTTTCATATACTAGTGAGAATCTTTCATTATAGAACTTGGCTTGTATATTCCAATGACGGGCTTCCTCAAAATGCCCTAGGTCTTCGTGAGCAAGCGAGTTGGATGCACACCCACTTAGTTTCTTTTTGAGATTTCATACACGTATAGCTCTAGTGCATCCGTTGCATGGCAATCCCTACTCACTCACATTGATATATATTTATGGGCATCTCCATAGCCCATTAATACGCCTAGTTGATGTGAGACTATCTTCTCCTTTTTGTATTCTCCATAACCACCATTCTATCCCACATATAGTGCTATGTCCATGGCTCACGCTCATGTATTGCGTGAAGATTGAAAAAGTTGAGAACATTAAAAGTATGAAACAATTGCTTGGCTTGTCATCAGGGTTGTGCATGATTTAAATACTTTGTGTGGTGAAGATAGAGCATAGCCAGACTATATGATTTTGTAGGGATAACTTTCTTTGGGCATGTTATTTTGAGAAGACATAATTGCTTAGTTAGTATGCTTGAAGTATTATTATTTTTATGTCAATATTAAACTTTTGTCTTGAATTTGTCGGATCTAAATATTCATGCCACAATAAATAAAATTACATTGAAGATTTTGTTATGTAGCATTCCACATCAAAAATTCTGTTTTTATCATTTACCTACTCGAGGACGAGCAGGAATTAAGCTTGGGGATGCCTGATACGTCTCCAATGTATCAATAAATTTTGATTGTTCCGTGCTATTATATTATCTATTTTGGATGTTAATGGGCTTTATTTCACACTTTTATATTATTTTTGGGACTAACCTACTAACCCAAGGCCTAGTGCAAATTGCTGTTTTTTTTGCCTATTTGAGTGTTTCACAAAAAAGGAATATCAAACGGAATCCAAACGAAATGAAACCTTCGGGAGAGTTATTTTTGGAACAAACGTGATCTACAGGACTTGGAGTGGACATCAAGAAACAAACGAG
>NC_041382.1:68816395-68876695 GCF_002162155.2 Triticum dicoccoides | reverse complement strand
GTGGGCCCCTCGTGGCTCAACCGACCTACTTCTTCCTCCTATATATACTCATATACCCTGAAAACAACCAGGAGCACCACGAAACCCTATTTCCACCACCGCAACCTTCTGTACCCAAGAGATCCCATCTTGGGGCCTTCTCCGGAGCTCCGCCGGAGGGGGCATTGATCACGGAGGGCCTCTACATCAACTCCATGGCCTCCAGTGATGTGTGAGTAGTTTACTTCAGACCTTCGGGTCCGTAGTTATTAGCTAGATGACTTCCTCTCTCTCTTTGGATCTCAATACAAAGTTCTCCTCGATCTTCTTGGAGATCTATTCGATGTAACTCTTTTTGCGGAGTGTTTGTCGAGATCCGATGAATTGTGGGTTTATGATCAAGTCTATCTATGAACAATATTTGATTCTTCTCTGAAATCTTTTATGTATGATTGGTTATCTTTGCAAGTCTCTTCGAATAATCAGTTTGGTTTGGCCTACTAGATTGATCTTTCTTGCTATGGGAGAAGTGCTTAGCTTTGGGTTCAATCTTGCGGTGCTCGATCCCAGTGACAGAAAGGGAAACGATACATATTGTATTGTTGCCATCGAGGATAAAAAAGATGGGGTTTATATCATATTGCTTGAGTTTATCCCTCTACATCATGTCATCTTATCTAATGTGTTACTCTGTTGTTATGAACTTAATACTCTAGATGCATGCTGGATAGCAGTCGATGTGTGGAGTAATAGTAGTAGATGCAGGCAGGAGTCGGTCTACTTGTCATGGACGTGATGCCTATATACATGATCATGCCTAGATATTCTCACAATTATTCGCTTTTCTATCAATTGCCCGACAGTAATTTGTTCACCCACCGTAATACTTATGCTATCTTGAGAGAAGCCACTAGTGAAACCTATGGCCCCCGGGTCTATCTTTTATCATATAAGTTTCCAATCTATTTACTTTGCAATCTTTACTTTCAATCCATATTATAAAAATACCAAAAATATTTATCTTTTTATTTTATCTCTATCAGATCTCACTCTCGTAAGTGACCGTGAAGGGATTGGCAACCCCTTTATCGCGTTGGTTGCGAGGTTCTTTTTTGTTTGTGTAGGTACGAGGGACTTGCGTGTGGCCTCCTACTGGATTGATACCTTGGTTCTCAAAAACTGAGGGAAATACTTACGCTACTTTGCTACATCACCCTTTCCTCTTCAAGGGAAAACCAACGCAGTGCTCAAGAGGTAGCAAGGGTCAGCACGAATAGCAGCCATCATGACCTCATCCGCGCGTGCGGCCGCAATTTGCTTCTCCACTGCCAAATGCTCCTTGAGGTCCTGGCTATACTGCATGCACCATGGCTTAGGCCGGCGTTTATTTGATGGAGAGGTTGGTGATTTGGGTGGTGTCGCACTCGCGCCAACGGTCGGGGCATGTGGGATGTGGAAGGAGGAGGATGTTGGGGGTCGGGTGTGGATTACCTGCCTGCATAGGCGAGGCCGAGCAGCATGAAGGAGGGTCGCCGGCGAGGAGGCGGCGGCGCTGCAAGCAAGGAGTGAAGGTTTCAACTTGGAAAGGAAGGCGGGAATAGGGGTAATGTGGCTTTTGATAAGGGGGAGGGGGCAGAGAGGTAGATATTTCCACGGAAGCCGAATATTTGGAATCGCTTCAGCCAAAAAACTGGCACGCAAATTGTCATGAGACACTGTCGGTGTACTAGAGTAGGGGTACCCTAGTATCCCGAACTTGTGCACGGGCAGTCGCAGCATCCCGCGGCAAGGCTTGCCGGGTGATCGCCAAGGTCCTCCGTGGTTCCTTTGGAGCCATTCAAGAACAAAGTATCCAAGCCAAGGCATCTCAAGACCCCGGCAAGAGGAGCTTGCCGGGAAGGCCAACCAAGGCATCACAGGACCCCGGCAAGAGGAGCTTGCCGGGAAGGCCGACCAAGGCATCCCAAGGAACTTGCCGCGACGCGCCACGCGTCCCGGCAAGGCCCGGTGAGCGGCAAGCTCCCGGACGCGACAAGACAACAACCGCGGCAAGGCGCTTGCCGCGGCAAGCCACCACTCTGTGCCCGCGCTCCAGCACATCCACCAACGTGTCGCTCTGGGACCCTTCCAGGCATACGTGGCGGGAGGCTGTGCAGCCAGGGGTGCGCGGTGGCAAGTGGCGCTGACAAGATTGCCATCGTGGCGAGCGATGGCGTCCCTGACGGTCCCTTTTGCACTGTTTAGGCGACGCAGACGGGCATTTAATGCCCTTGTCCCCTGCCGTCAGGTTTAGGTATGATACACTGTAGCAGGTAGCTGTACCTACCACAGCACCTTTCCATTTTTACCCTTTGTCTCCGTTGCCACCTGTCGGTGACCCCTTGAGCATATAAAAGGAGGCCCACGCGCAACATAGAGGGGGTTAGCTGGTTCAGAGAACACTCAGGCTCGGTCTCGTTAGCTGCTGGAGTGTACTGTAGCACTCCGCGCTCCTGAGCAAGAACTCAATACAAACCACAAAGTAGGAGTAGGGTTTTACGCATCCGTGCGGCCCGAACCTGGGTAAACCGCTTGTGTACTTCACCTCGATCCGCTGGGCCCTCTGTCGACATGCATGCGCCAGGGGAACCAGGTGACTTGCCGTACGCGGTAGGTTGCCCTGCGTTTACTCGTGAGCTGCGGCAAGTCCAGTGGCCCAGTACGAAGAATTTCAAGCCAAACGTACCAGAGAAGTACGACGGCAAGTCGCATCCGTCGGAGTTCCTCAGCATCTACACCATCGCGGTGCAGGCTGCCGGGGGGCGGGACGACAAGATCCTTGCCAACTACTTCCCGCTGGTGCTCAAGCCCAACGTCAGGTCCTGACTCATGCACTTGCCGGACAACTCCATATCCTCCTGGGCAGACCTATGCCATCAGTTTGTCGGCGCCTTTACAGGCGGCCACAAACCTCATGGCCAAGAGAGTGACCTTCATCTGCTCGCCCAGAAGGAAGGAGAGCCCCTGCGCAAGTACATTCAGAGATTCAGCCGTGTACAGCACAACATCCCAGATGTCCACCCTGCCGCGGTCATCAGCGTGTTCCATCAGAACATGCGTAACCGCAGGATGCGGGAGGAGATGGCGATGTGCAAGATCAGAGACGTCAGTGAGCTGTATGCCCTGGCCGACAAATGTGCACGTGCTGAGGAAGGGAGGAAACTCCCCGGAGAGAATGCAGGAGCAGGAGGATCTGACAGCGAGGATGCTGCCCCGGCAAAGAAAAACCGGCGGCAGAACAGGAAGAAAAAAGGCAAAGATGTGCTAGTCGTTGAGCAGTCCGGCAACGAAGGTGGCGCCAAGAAAGCCAAAGTTGGTAGCTCCGGCAAGGATATTGCCGCATGCACCAATTGCCAGGCTGTGGCAGTCGCCGACAAGCAGGACGGCACCGACAAGCAGTACTGCAAGATTCACCGCACCAAGGGCCATGACCTCCAGAGCTGCAAGAAGGTCGAGCAGCTTGTCCAGCAGCAAAAGGCTGAGTACAAGCGACGAGACAAGGAGAGGGCCCAAGGAGGCGCTGGAGAATCTGGCAAGAAACACGCCGGCCGGGGAGGACGCCGCGGCAAGGCCAAACAGCGGCAAGGAGACAGACCTCCCCGCGGCCGCGACAAGGATGAAGATGACGACGACGAAGACATGGATGATGTCGAGACCAGTGAGCAGGAGTTCCAGAAAGCCACAGAGGTCTTGTGCGTTTACGGTGGTGCTTTTCTGCATACTTCACACCGCCAACTCAAGCAGTGGGTGCGGGAAGTCAATGCGGCAGAACCGCCTGTCGAGTCACGCAAGCTTCTGAAATGGTCCAGCACGCATATCATCTTTGATATTGAGGACCACCCTGATCGCACAACTGCGGTCGGGTGCTTGCCGATGTTGGTTTCACCAACTATCCGCAACCTCAAGGTCACTAAGATGCTAGTTGACGGCGGGGCCGGCTTGAACCTGATCTCCTCCGCTGTACTCCAGAAACTCCAGATCCCTGACAGCGAGCTCGAAGAGACCGGCACATTCCAAGGAATTAACCCGGGAAGGAGCAAGCCGAAGGGGAAGGTCACATTACCAGTAACATTTGGCAGCGAGGTGAACTTCAGGACCAAGAGGGTCACTTTTGACATTGCCGATTTTCCATTGCCTTACAATGGGATACTCGGCCGTCCAGCACTCGCCAAGTTCATGGCAGCCTCTCACTACGCATACAACATGCTGAAGATGCCAGGCCTGATGAGCGTCATCTCTGTCCCTGGCAACAAGAAGGATGCTCTTATCTGCGCCGACAAGATCTATCGAGAAGCGGCAGCCGCAACAGATCGCGAGTCACTTGCCGTTGAAGCTCTCGGGGGGAAGAAGAAGACCAAGTCCGGCAAGAGTTCTGATGCCCACTCCGGCAAGCGCACCTCTTCGGAGTGCTGCGCTGCCGTCGAGGACGCACCATCGAGCTCCACCGGCAAATGTAAGCAGACAATGGCAGCTCCGCCAGAGACCAAGAAGGTGTCCGCCAAGGAGGACGGCACTGGTGGTACCTTCACCATCAGTGCCACTCTCGACCCTAAATAGGAAAGCGTGCTCATTGCTTTCCTGCGGGCGAACATCGACGTGTTTGCGTGGCAACCGTCTGACATCCCCGGTGTTCCTAGGAAAGTAATTGAGCACCACCTTGCCGTTTGTCCTCATGCGCGGCCCGTCAAGCAGAAGGTCAGGAAGCAAGCAGTGGAGCGCCAAGAATTCGTCACAGAAGAGATCAAGAAGTTGGAAGCAGCAGGCCTTGTTAGAGGAGTGCTCCATCCTACGTGGTTGGCCAATCCTGTAGTCGTGCGCAAGGCGAACGGGAAATGGAGACTTTGTATTGACTTTACAAATGTTAATAGAGCTTGTCCCAAAGACCCATTTCCTTTGCCGCGCATTGACCAGATTGTTGACTCCACGGCCGGATGTGATTTGCTTTCATTTATTGACGCATATTCAGGATACCATCAGATCTTCATGGCAAAAGAGGATGAGGAGAAGACCGCATTCGTCACTCCATGTGGCACGTACTGTTTCATACGGATGCCTTTCGGTTTGAAAAATGCTGGTTCAACATTTGCAAGAGTAGTCCAAGTCGCTCTTGAGCCGCAAATACACAGAAATGTGGAAGCCTACATGGATGACATAGTGGTCAAGAGCAAGGACAAGGCAACTCTGATTCAAGACTTATAAGAGACCTTTGCAAATCTGCGCAAGATCAACCTCAAGCTCAACCCCGAGAAGTGTGTGTTTGGAGTTCCCTCTGGCAAGCTTCTCGGGTTCTTCGTATCCCAGCGGGGAATCGAAGCCAATCCGGACAAGATCAAGGCCATTGAGCAGATTGAAGCACCAAAGCGCGTCAAGGATGTACGAAGACTTGCCGGTTGCGTGGCTGCTCTCAGCAGGTTTATCTCTAGGTCTGCTGAGCGCGCCCTGCCGTTTTTCAAAATATTGAAAAAGGCAGGTCCAATGAAATGGACTCCGAAAGCGGAGGCTGCGCTGCAAGACTTGAAGAGATACCTGTCCTCCACTCCAACACTTGTCGCACCTAAGCCACAAGAGAAGTTGCTGCTCTATATAGCGGCAACCAATCAAGTGGTTAGTGCTGCGTTAGTGGCAGAGAGGGAGGCAGATGACGAGCCAGCAACCACGGCAGGCGCATCCAGCAACAAGCAAGGGGCTTCCCCGGCAAGCTCTGGTCCCGACAAGGATGGATCTGCGCAGACGCGCGAGATACAGAAGAGAATGGTGCAGCGCCCAGTTTACTTTGTCAGTTCCCTTCTACAGGGGGCTAGGTCAAGGTACTCTGGCGTGCAGAAATTGCTTTTCGGCCTTCTCATGGCCTCGAGAAAGCTGCGCCATTACTTCCAAGCACATGACATCATAGTTGTCACTCGCTTTCCGCTGAAGAAGATACTACAGAATCCAGAAGCGACAGGCAGGATTGTTGAGTGGGCACTGGAACTGTCAAGCTTTGGCCTCAAGTTTGAGAGTACTTCAACTATCCAAAGCAGAGCATTGGCAGAATTCATAGCAGAATGGACGCCAACACCAGATGAAGAAATTCCAGAAATGAGCATCCCCGTTGAGGAAGCAAGCAAGGAGTGGCTGATGTACTTTGATGGCGCCTTCTCGCTGCAAGGCACCGGCGCTGGCGTGCTGCTTGTCGCACCCACCGGAGAGCACCTCAAGTACGTAGTCCAGATGCACTTCCCCAAGGAGCAAGCGACAAACAATACTGCAGAGTATGAAGGCTTGCTTGCCGGTCTCAGGATCGCGGCAGACCTTGGGATCAAGAAGCTCATTGTCAGGGGTGACTCGCAGCTTGTCGTCCGCCAAGTGAACAAGAGCTATCAGAGTCCGTTGATGGAAGCCTACGTCGACGAAGTGAGAAAGCTAGAAGAGCACTTTGACGGCCTACAGATGGAGCATGTTCCAAGAGCTCAGAACGCCATTGCCGATGGCCTGTCAAAGTGCGCCGCACTTAAGTTACCTGTGGAACCAGGGATCTTTGTGCTCAAGCTGACTCAGCCGTCTATAACACCATCAACTGGGCAAAGCAAGAAGAGGAAGTTGATTTCTGGTGACTATTTCCCGGCAGAGCTTCCCGAAGCCGCCGCCAAGAAGGTCCCCAAGATCGCCAAGAGTGCTGAGGAGCAGTCTGCTCCGGCAAGCCCTAGGGTTTGTTCCGTTGAAGCAGAAGCTCCCGACAAGTTTTGCTCCGGCAAACTTGCCGGGGAACGTCAAGCTCCGGCAGAGCCGCAGATTCTCGCCGTAGAAGCGGACATTCCCGCAGCAGCAGATTTGCTTTGCGCTGAGGAGCAGTCTGCTCCGGCAAACCCTAGGGTTTGTTCTATTGAAGCAGAAGCTCCCGACAAGTTTTGCTCCAGCAAACTTGCCGGGGAACGTCAAGCTCCGGCAGAGCCGCAGATTCTCGCCGTAGAAGCGGTTGTTCCCGCAGCAGCAGATTTGCCTTTAGTCCTTGTTGTCGAGCCACAAGCTCCAGCATGGGCACATCAGATTGTCCGTTTCCTTCAGACAGGAGAACTTCCGAAGAGCAAGAAGAAGCGGAAAGAGTAGCCCGGCAGTCAAGTATGTACTAGTTTGTCGACAACACACTATACAGAAGAAGACTCAACAGTGTGAAATTGAAGTGTATTCACCGGGAAGACAGACAAAAGCTGTTGGCAGAGATACATGGAGGCATATGTGGTCACCACATTGGCGCAAGAGCACTTGCCGGCAAAGCATTCCGGCAAGGTTTCTTTTGGCCGAGAGCCCTCCAGGATGCAACTGCACAAGTAACCAAGTGTGAAGCATGCCAGTTCCATTCCAAGCAGATACACCAACCAGCTCAAGCTCTCCAGACGATCCCTTTATCCTGGCCATTTTCGGTCTGGGGGCTCGACATCCTCGGCCCCTTTCCCCGAGCAGTCGGGGGCTTTGAGTACTTGTATGTAGCAATCGACAAGTTCACAAAGTGGCTAGAAGTGGAACCAGTGAGGAAGGTGACAGCACAGTCAGCAGTCAAGTTCTTCAGGTCGATTGTTTGCCGCTTCGGAATCCCTAACAGGATAATCACCGATAACGACACACAATTCACGAGCCGCACCTTTATGCAGTACGTCCAAGATCTTGGCGCCAAGGTCTGCTTCGCTTCTGTTGCTCACCCGAGAAGCAACGGTCAAGCAGAGAGGGCAAATGCTGAAGTGCTGCGCGGGCTCAAGACTAGAACTTTCGACAGGCTGCACAAGTGTGGAAGAAACTGGATCGAGGAGCCGCCGGTGGTTCTTTGGTCGATCAGGACGACACCAAATCGAGCCACTGGCCAGACACCTTTCGCTCTAGTTTATGGAGCAGAGGCAGTTCTCCCCACGGAACTCGTATACGGTTCACCTCGAGTGCTCGCTTATGATGAGCTTGAGCAAGAGCAGCTGCGACAAGATGACGCGCTGCTCCTTGAGGAAGACCGTCTTCAGGCTGCTGTGCGAGCTGCTCGCTACCAGCAAGCTTTGCGCCGCTACCATAGCCGCAAAGTTAACGCCAGAAGTCTCGAGGAAGGCGACCTTGTTCTTTGGCGTGTTCAGTCTGCCAAGAATTCCAACAAGTTGACGCCGAAGTGGGGAGGCCCTTACCGGGTGAAACGAGTCACTAGGCCTGGCGCTGTCCGCCTTAAGACCGAAGATGCCATTCCGGTGAGCAACTCCTGGAACATTGAGCATCTTCGTAAGTTTTACCCGTAAGGCGCGGTTGCCAGAACCTGTTCCGGCAACCACCTTTTGTACAAGTCTTGCCGCTGTTGCATATAATCCTTTGTACAAAGCCAGGCGCAGACCCCGTGCATAAGTAAAGCTCATGTGCTCCGCACATCTTGTCGATTTCATGCTTTATATTTCTTGCATATGTGATCTGACACTTTGTGCAGCACCTACTCCCCGGTAAGCAATAACGAGCCGTAAGGCTCCATATCTTTATTTTCTCTTTTTTCTTTTTTCTCAAGGAAAGGAAGGTTCCCTCGCCCACAAGTTTGCCGAGGGGGGGGGGGGGAAGGAGAAGATAATGGTATGGACCAGACGTCGTTCAAGGAAGTTTCGCCTTGCCGGGAAGCAAACAACAGAAAAGCTAAGTGCCAAAATTTGAGCAATCAGATTTTTAAAATTTTTAAGTTATCTCCCTTGAACGACCGCACTTTGTATGGAAAACCTGTGCGCGGAGGAACCAACTCGTAGCTAGTTGCGCCCTTACTTTGTTTCGAGTCCGCTCAACAACTTAAGTGAGCTGCAACTAGTTGCGACAAGGTTTCTTGTCGGTAGCGGCACCGCCAGCAGGCTGCTGACGTCCCGCACTCAGCGCTCGCGGCTCAGGTGCCTGCACCGGCAAGTTCCCTAAAAGCGTAGGGCAAAAACATACAAAGGGAGGAATCAAGTAAAGGGAATAACATGGCAATAATTACCCAGATTAGAGTTATATTACAAGATATCTTGTCGCAGCTCTAACAGATTGTTCTCATAACATGACCAACAGCGACAAGAAAAGAAGAAAACGGACGGCCTAGTATACGCGATCGCCCTCGATCCTCTTGATCCCGCTCACCTTGTCCACAATGGGTGCGACAAGGGTCTTGAGCGCCTCCAGATCAGCATCCGGTGGCAGGGTCTTGAGGACTTTGGTGAGGTTGAGGCCCGGATTGCGGAAGGCCACCTTCACCAACACCTTTTGAAGAGCTCCCGCGCAGATCTTGCGTGACTCGTCGGCCAGCCACTTTGGGATCGTCTCCCGGAGCCGCTGGAGGGCCGTCGCCACGCCTTTGAAGAACAAGACAAGCTTGGCGCTGGGTTGGAGGTTCTCGTCGGAGGGATACCCGAGATCCTCCATCCCCAGCTGCGCCAGCTCCCTGTCAATGTCTGCGGCAACACTCACAAGACTCTCCGTCCAGTGCTCCACAGTCTCCCTGAAAGCATTCTGGGTGGCGGCAGCACTCTCCAGCAGCGCCTTGTCGGCCCTGATCTCCTCCTTCAAGACCGCTTCTTGCTCCTTGGCGCCGTCCAGCGTCTTGGTCAAAGTGGTCAGCTTCAACTCAAGATCCACGTTGGAGACCTTGGTGGCGCTGAGCTCTTTGCCCTTCTCGACGAGATCGGCCTCCAGCTGCGCCACCTTCGTCTCCAGCTCCTTCTTGGCGGCCTCGGCGGCTGCGGCAGCATCTTCCGCTTGCTTGAGGGCTCCGCCAAATTTTTCCTCGCGCGCGACAAGCTCCTCCTCGTGGGCGTCAAGATTGACCTTCCGCTGCGCCAGCTCGCCTTCCTGCGCAGACAGCTTCTCAGCGGCAAGCCGCTGTTGCTCTCTGATTTCAGCCTTCTCAAGGAGGAAGGCCTTCTGCGCTTCGGCAAGTTGCTCCCGCTCCTCTGCCAAGGACCGGAGAGCTTCCTGGTGGAGACCCCAGAGCTCCTCCGCGCGCTTCTCGATGTCCGCTCCCGCCTTCGCGACAAGTGCCTCGCGGGATTCCAGCTTGGCTTGCCGCACGCGGTAGAGCGACAACAACTTCCGCAGCAGCCGCTCCTCCTCAGGCTTGTTGCTGCTGCTGCTTGGCGCGTCAACCAACGTCAGCCCAGCGGAGGCGAGCACCTCCCCGTCAAAGATCTCTCCCTCGACCGGCGCCCTGGAGCTCGACGCCCAGGGGAGGTTGATGAAGACGCCATCACCGGCCTTCAAGTAGACGCCGGGCTGGGGCTCTTCGGAGCCTGGCGCTGCAGCAACGGCGGACGGGTCGGCGGTCGGCGCAGCGCCTGGCGTTCCTGCGGTCTCGGGACCGTCAGTGCGATCGCCGAACCCCTCGCCGGTTGCTGCGGCGGTAGCCTTGGCGGCCTCTGCGCCGGCGGGATCGTCAGCACCGGCTGCTCCCTCGGTGGCAGCGGCGTCGTCGGCGGCGACCTCGGTCTCCATCGGCTCTGTAGCAGATGGGTCTGACAGCCGGAAGAGGGAGAAGAGTCAAGCAAAATCTAACAAAAACCCAAGAAGAAGATCAGAAGAAGAAGAACCCAAGGGAAATCTTGCAGTGAAAGGATTACCTGTGCCGGGATCTGCAATCCTGGTCTCCGTCGTCGGGGGGCCGCTGGTGCTGTCCCTTGCCGGAGACTTCTCCCTTACCGGAAAGCTCTCCCTTGCCGGAGGCCTCTCCCTTGGCTCCTGGTGGGGCTGCTCTGCTCCTACACAAACCAACAAACAGATATCAGCAAAGACAGAGTATCCATGCGCACCTCACAGCGGAAAGCAAATCATATACTTATGCTGGGGGCTGCTCTGGAGGAAAGTTGCCGGGTCCGGCAAGGTTGTCTCGGGCGCACCCCCTGCTGTCGCAGTGGGCTCGTCCTCGATGACGATCACCGGGACCTTGGCTCTCTTTGCTGCTCTCTGGGCCAGAGTCCTAAAGAGGAACAAGTTCAGAGTAAAGCAAATGAGATACAAGACAAGACAGCAAGGATTGAAGAACTACAAATACAACAAGAGGATCTTACTCTTCTTCTTCTTCCTCGTCGGAGCTGAACGCGGAGAAGTCAAAGTCCGGCTCACGTCTGGCGCGGGGAGGCGGAGGAGAAGTTTCCCTTGGCCGCTTGGCGGGAGCAGTGGCGGCGGTCTGAGACGACCCCACTCCGGCTGCTGCCGCGGTGTGGGAAGCGGCAGGAGCAGAAGCGGTGGTCCGGCTAGACCCCGCTCCAGTTGCCGTCGCAGCATGAGGTGCTCCCGCGGCAACAGTGCTTGCCGCGGTGGAGCGTGTCATGCGGCGCGGCGACTGTTGACCTGCCTGCCGCTCCGCTACGTCACCGGCTTTGCGGAGACGCCTTCTTGGTGGGGATGGAGGCTCTGCTTGCGGCGAGCTGCCTGAAGATGAGGAGGAAGAGAAGTTCATCTCCAGCGAGCCGCTCGTATCCTTGGCGGGCTCGCTCGACTCGACGTTACGCCCGGCAAGCTCTTTCTTGCCGGCGGGCTCCCCTCGCTCGGCACGGCTTGCCGCCTCTGCTGCATCTGTCTCCTCCACGGTGAATCCAAATTCGCCTGCGGCTGCGGCTGCCGCCGCCTCCTCTAGCTTGGTGGCATGCGTGTCATCTCCGCATCGGTGGTGTCGCGGGTGAGGCTGTCCTTCTCGTCGGGGCGGATCGGCACTTCTACCAAGCCATCGTAGAACTGCTGCACGACATCGTCTGCAGGCTCTTGCCAAGTTGGCACAATTCCATGCGAGTCACACAATGGCATCATTGCACGGATGCGGTCGAGCGAGGAGTTGTTGCACAGCGGAACGACGCCCCCCGGCAACCTGAACACTTCGAGATGTTGGGGGTCATACTTGAACAGCTCCTGCAGCATCGCGTTGAGCTCCAGGACAGTGAAGTTGAAGTTGAGGCCCGGCCGCAGCCTCATGATATTCGCCGCATTCTTGAACTCCCAGGCGGGTCTCCCTCGCTCCTGCAGGGGGGCGATGCGGCGGCGAAGAAAATCTGCGCCAACAGCACCCACAGTGAGCCCGGCAAGCCTGAGGCGCAGGATCCGGGTGACAGCAATCTTCAGCCTGTCGTCTTTCGGGGCCACGTCACTCCAATCGCTGCCGCGTGCTACTGGGGTTTGGCGCCGGGTGGTGAATGGCTGCGGGTTCTCCTCGTCAATCCAGCACCAGGCTGCTCTCCACTCCTCCCACTTGCCGCGGAATTCTCCCTCCAAATAAGTTTCCTTCTTGCCGGCCCTCGAGATCCAGGCGATTCCGCCGGATAAAGGCTCTCCTCTCTCTACTCGGGGTATAAAGAAGTGGCGAAAAAGGGCTACATTGGGATGGACTCCGACAAAGTTTTCGCAGAGATGTGCGAAAACTGCCATGGTCAGAACGGCATTGGGGGTGAAATCAAGGAGGTGGAACCCGTAGGTGTTCATGATATCGCAGAAGAATTCAGAGAAGGGCGGGCAGAGCCCGCAGTAGAAGAACAAGGCGAAGAAAGGGTATCCGTTTGGAGCTGCCTTCCAAGCGGCGGTGGGGAGTACCTTCGTGCGCGGATGCGCGCGCGTCTCCATCGACCAGAAGAGGTAGTAGTTCTCCCTCAGCTCCCTCGCGGCGAGCTTGGGGGGGAAGACCGCCCGCTCCTTTCGCAGCGCCGCAAGCCGCTGCACCTCGGTCGACTTCACGACCTTCCCCTTGTCGGCTTTCGGAGCCATGGCGGAAGTGGTGGAGGAGGCCGACGGTGTTGGTGGTGCTGGTGGCGATGGAGGCGGGGCGCTGCTCTTTTTCGGCTTTGGGAAGACGAGGGAGCGGCGGAGATTTCCGAGATTGAAGCAGCAACTGGCGAATGGGCGAACTACCCCTGTTTCCCCTGCTTATAAAGAGGGAGGGGGTGGACGTTCCGCATTTCCGAATAAAGAAACCACCCACGATCTCTCCCACGATGCCGCATTCAACGCGTGCCGTTCGGGGAGGGCGCGGTGGATACGGAGAGAGATACGGCGTAACCCAGGCCGCGCGTGCCCGTGCCCTGATTTGGGCCTGGCCCAACAGCGCTCGGCACCGTGTATGGCCCAGGCCCGGGGGCTCCTGTCGGTGTACTAGAGTAGGGGTACCCTAGTATCCCGAACTTGTGCACGGGCAGTCGCAGCATCCCACCGCAAGGCTTGCCGGGTGACTGCCAAGGTCCTCCGTGGTTCCTTTGGAGCCATTCAAGAACAAAGTATCCAAGCCAAGGCATCTCAAGACCCCGGCAAGAGGAGCTTGCCGGGAAGGCCAACCAAGGCATCACAGGACCCCGGCAAGAGGAGCTTGCCGAGAAGGCCGACCAAGGCATCCCAAGGAACTTGCCGCGACGCGCCACGCGTCCCAGCAAGGCCCGGTGAGCGGCAAGCTCCCAGACGCGACAAGACAATGACCGCGGCAAGGCGCTTGCCGCGGCAAGCCACCACTCTGTGCCCGCGCTCCAGCACATCCACCAACGTGTCGCTCTGGGACCCTTCCAGGCGTACGTGGCGGGAGGCTGTGCAGCCAGGGGTGCGCGGTGGCAAGCGGCGCTGACAAGATTGCCATCGTGGCGAGCGGTGGCGTCCCTGACGGTCCCTTTTGCACTGTTTAGGTGACGCAGACGGGCATTTAATGCCCTTGTCCCCTGCCGTCAAGGTTAGGTAGGATACACTGTAGCAGGTAGCTGTACCTACCACATCACCTTTCCATTTTTACCCTTTGTCTCCATTGCCACCTGTCGGTGACCCCTTGAGCATATAAAAGGAGGCCCACGCGCAACATAGAGGGGGTTAGCTGGTTCAGAGAACACTCAGGCTCGGTCTTGTTAGCTGCTGGAGTGTACTGTAGCACTCCACGCTCCTGAGCAAGAACTCAATACAAACCACAAAGCAGGAGTAGGGTTTTACGCATCCGTGCGGCCCGAACCTGGGTAAACCGCTCGTGTACTTCGCCTCGATCCGCTCTTCATGCGACCTCCGCCCCCGCCGAACCGAAAGGGACTCGGTCCGCCAGTCCCATAGGTGCTCGTGGATCAGAACCCCGGCAGACACGGCCCCTTATTCAGAGCGGGCTGTGGACTGTAGCCGTCGCACATTCTCGCGTAAGCCGTATGCGTGCTATACTCCGACGGTGCTCCAAGATATTTTGTGCTACATCTCACACGGTTGGTTATAATAAACTGTGTGTTATCTACTTGATTTTTCGTCATGATTTGAATTACATAATGGGGTCACAGCGGCCATGGACGGTGTTTGAATTGCTAGACCTTTTATCTGCAGTGATCATGCAACTATATGTGTGTCATAAAAGAATTGGAGTTATTCAAGGTTCGTTTGGACATTTTTAGGCATTAAGTGAGTTTTCAATGCATATATGTGCATAATTCAAATTTGAACTACATGCACATGCTCCAGTGCATATAAATTGGGTGAAAAATTAAATCTTTTTCCTTGGGTGCATGCTTAGGTCCCATGCAAGAAATGAGAATGAATGTGAAACACCCTGCCACCGTCACTCGGCCGCAAACATTGAGATACCTGGTTTTTAAATTCTAGTAAATCCAAAACTCATCTGAAATTCATGAAACTTGGCATGCTATCATGGAGCAACATCAACATGTCGTGGTAAATTTTTTGTCCCATTTGGGGCAGGTTTGGGTATATGCTTCTCACAAACCAGACATTCTCACAACAAGCATGATGGTTTCGGTACGGAACACCCCTCCTTTGGGGACGAAACGATATCCATTGCCTCTTATTGCTTTCAAAAAAATTCTCGTGTCAACATAGAACAACAGGAGTGTTGTGTTATTTTTTGTGATTTTTCGGGGTTCGTTTGGACATTTTTATGCATTAAGTGAGTTTTCAAAGCATTTATGTGCATAATTCAAATTTGAACTACATGCACATGCTCCAGTGCATATAACTTGGTTAAATAAATCAAATATGTGTCCTTGGGTGCATGCTTAGATCCCATGCAAGAAATGGGAATGAATTTCAAACACCAGGGCACCGTTGATTGCCGGCAAAACATTGAGATGCCTGGGTTTTAAATTCTAGTAAATCCAAAACTCGTATGAAATTCATGAAACTTGGCATGCTATCATGGAGCGGCATCAACATGCCGTGGTAAATTTTTTGTCCCATTTGGGGCAGGTTTGGGTATATGCTTCTCACAAACCAGAGCTTCTCACAACAAGCATGATGGTTTCAGTAGGGAACGTCCCACCTTTGGGGACGAAACAATATCCATTGCCTCTTATTGCTTTGAAATATTTTCTCGTGTCAACATAGAACAACATGAGTGTTGTGTTATTTTTTGTGATTTTTCGGGGTTCGTTTGGACATTTTTATGCATTAAGTGAATTTTCAATGCATTTATGTGCATAATTCAAATTTGAACTACATGCACATGCTCCAGTGCATATAAATTGGTTGAAAAATCAAATTTGCGTCCTTGGGTGCATGCTTAGGTCCCATGCAAGAAATGAGAATGCATTTCAAACACCAAGGCACCGTTGATTGCCAGCAAAACATTGAGATGCCTGGTTTTCAAATTCTAGTAAATCCAAAACTCGTCTGAAATTCATGAAACTTGGCATGCTATCATGGAGCGGCATCAACATGCCATGGTAAATTTTTTGTCTCATTTGGGGCAGGTTTGGGTATATGCTTCTCACAAACCAGAGATTCTCACAACAACCATGATGGTTTCGGTAGGGAACGCCCCACCTTTGGGGACGAAACGATATCCATTGCCACTTATTGCTTTCAAAAAATTTCTCATGTCAACATAGAACAACAGGAGTGTTGTGTTATTTTTTGTGATTTTTCGGGGTTCATTTGGACATTTTTATGCATTAAGTGAGTTTTCAATGCATTTATGTGCATAATTCAAATTTGAACTACCTGCACATGCTCCAGTGCATATAAATTGGTTGAAAACTCAAATCTGTGTCCTTGGGTGCATGCTTACATCCCATGCAAGAAATCGGAATGAATTTCAAACACCAGGGCATCGTTGATTGCCGGAAAAACATTGGGATGCCTGGTTTTTAAATTCTAATAAATCCAAAACTTGTCTGAAATTCATGAAACTGGGCATGCTATCATGGAGCGGCATCAACATGCCGTGGTAAATTTTTTGTCCCATTTGGGGTAGGTTTGGGTGTATGCTTCTCACAAACCAGAGCTGCTCACAACAAGCATGATGGTTTCGATAGGGAACGCCCCACCTTTGGGGACGAAATGATATCCATTGCCTCCTACTGCTTCCAAATTTTTTCTCGTGTCAACATAGAACAATAGGAGTGTTGATACGTCTCCAACATATCTCTATTTTTGATTGTTCCATTCTATTATATTATCTGTTTTGGATGTTTAATGGACTTTAATATGCTCTTTTATATTATTTTTGGGACTAACCTATCAACCGGAGGCCCAGTGCCAGTTTCTGTTTTTTTGCCTATTTTAGAGTTTCACAGAAAAGGAATACCAAACAGAATCCAAACGGAATGAAACCTTCGCGATGATCTTTCTTGGATCGAAAGCAAACAAGAAGACTTGGAGTTGAAGTCTGGAATGCCATGAGGCAGCCACAAGGCAGGAGGGCGCGCCCAGGGGGGTTGGCGTGCCCCACCCTTGTGGGCCCCTCGTAGCTCCACCGACGTACTTCTTTCGCCTATATATACTCTTATACCCTAGATCGATCGAAGAGAGCCACAAAACCATTTTTCCACGCCGCAACCTTCTGTACCCATGAGATCCCATCTTGGGGCCTCTTGCGGTGATCTGCTGGAGGGGGAATCGATCACGGAGGGCTTCTACATCAACACCATATCCTCTCCGATGAATCGTGAGTAGTTTACCACAGACCTTTGGGTCCATAGTTATTAGCTAGATGGCTTCTTCACTCTCATTGATTCTCAATACAAAGTTCTCCTTGATGTTCTTGGAGATCTATTCGATGTAATACTCTTTTGCGGTGTGTTTGCCGAGATCCAATGAATTATGGGTTTATGAACAAGATTATCTATGAATATTAGTTGGTTCTTCTCTGAATTCTTATATGCATGATTTGATATCTTTGCAAGTCTCGTCGAATTATCGATTTAGTTTGGCCTACTAGATTGATCTTTCTTGCAACGGGAGAAGTGCTTAGCTTTGGGTTCAATCTTGCGGTGTCCTTTCCAAGTGACAGTAGGGGCAGCGAGGCACGTATTGTATTGTTGCCATCGAGGATAAAAATATGGGGTTTATATCATATTGCTTGAGTTTATCCCTCTACATCATGTCATCTTGCTTAATGCGTTACTCTGTTCTTATGAACTTAATACTCTAGATGCATGCTGGATAGCGGTCGATGTGTGGAGTAATAGTAGTAGATGCAGAATCGTTTCGATCTACTTGACACGGACGTGATGTCTATATTCATGATCATTGCCTTAGATATCTTCATAATTATGCGCTTTTCTATCAATTGCTCGGCAGTAATTTGTTCACCCACCGTAATACATGCTATCTTGAGAGAAGCCACTAGTGAAACCTATGGCCCTCGGGTCTCTTTCTTATTATATTGCATCTCTTTTATTTACATCGCATCTCATTACTATTTTGCAATCTTTACTTTCCAATCTATACAACAAAAATACCAAAAATATTTACTTTACCATCTTTATTAGATCTCACTTTTGTGAGTGACCGTGAAGGGATTGACAACCCCTTTATCGTGTTGGTTGCAAGGTTCTTGATTGTTTGTGCAGGTACTAGGTGACTTGTGTGTTGTCTCCTACTGGATTGATACCTTGGTTCTCAAAACTGAGGGAAATACTTACGCTACTTTGCTGCATCACCCTTTCCTCTTCAAGGGAAAACCAACGCAGGCTCAAGAGGTAGCAAGAAGGATTTCTGGCGCCGTTGCCGGGGAGATCTACACCAAGTCAAGACATACCAAGTACCCATCATATACTCTTCTCCCTTGCATTACATTATTTGCCATTTGCCTCTCATTTTCCTTTCCCCCACTTCTAAAATGATTTTTGAAAATCTTTGCCTTTTCTTCGCTGCTTTCCCATTCGTCTCTTTTCGCTTGCTTCTTGTGTGCTTGTGTGTTGGATTGATTGTTTGTCATGATGGCTCTGCCAAAAGGCGTTGATCCTCACCTTAGAAGGTTGGCAGAAATTGAAAACAACATTATAAGCTTTATGTCTTTGCAATTTGAGCATAATAATTTCTTCAGAAATGAGCTTAAAGAACAAAAAAGTTTTATGGAGTACATGAATAAAGTGCTCGATGATATGTCTAAAGAATTTTATGGTTTGAAATCTCAGTTTGCTCATCTTGACAATTTAGTGGGCCAAATTTCGGACAAGCAAGCCACCTTAGTTAATAAGATGGCCACTAAACCGAAGATCTACATGATAATAACTATGAAGATCTAAAAGTGATTGATGCGACTCCTATTAAATCTTTGTTTTCCAATATGAATCTTGATAAATATGGGACTGGAGATGAGTCAACTTTAGTTAAAAGGCGTCCCAATGATTCAAAGTTTTTATATATTGATGCAAAAATTAATAAAAGTGGGATTGAAGAGGTCAAAACTTTACATAGCAATGAACCCACTATTTTGGATTTCAAGGAATTTAATTATGATAATTGCTCTTTGATAGACTGTATTTCCTTGTTGCAATCCGTGTTAAATTCTCCTCATGCTCATAGCCAAAATAAAGCTTTTACTAAACATATCGTTGATGCTTTAATGCAATCCTATAAAGAGAAGCTTGAACTAGAAGTTTCTATCCCTAGGAAACTTTATGATGAGTAGGAACCTACTATTAAAATTAAGATTAAAGAATATGAATGCTAGTGTTTCCACGATTTCAAAAATTGTGTGTGATGTGCTAGGTTTCCATGAATTTGATGATTGTTCTTTAAATTTGCATCTTGCGGATTCCACCATTAAGAAACCTATGAGAAGGATTAATGATGTTCTTATTGTTGCAAATAGGAATTATGTGCCCATAGATTTCATTGTTCTTGATATAGATTGCAATCCTACATGTCCTATTATTCTTGGTAGATCTTTCCTTAGAACGATTGGTGCAATTATTGACATGAAAGAAGGAAATATTAGATTCTAATTTCCATTTAGGAAAGGCATGAAACACTTTCCTAGGAAGAAAATTAAATTTCCTTATGAATCTATTATGAGAGCCACTTATGGATTGCATACCAAAGATGACAATACCTAGATCTATTCTTGTTTTTATGCCTAGCTAGGGGCGTTAAACGATAGCGCTTGTTGGGAGGCAACCCAATTTTATTTTTGTCCTTTGCTTTTTGTTCCTGTTTAGTAATAAATAATTCATCTAGTCTCTGTTTTGATTGTGTTTTTATGTTTCAATTAGTGTTTGTGCCAAGTAAAGCCTTCAGGATCTTCTTGGGTGATTGTTGTTTGATCTTGCTGACAAAAACAGAAAGTATGCGCTCACAAAAATAATTTTCATTTTTACTAGAGAGTGATAAAATACCAATTCCAACTTCAGTAGATCAATATAATTTTTTATCCTAGTTGTCCTTATTTTTCAGAATTTTTGGAGTTACAGAAGTATTCGAAACCTCCAGATTTCTAAAGACTATTCTGTTTTTGACAGATTCTGTTTTTCATGTGTTGTTTTCTTATTTTGATGAATCTATGAGTAGTATCGGGGGGTATGAACCATAGATAAGTTGGAATACAGTAGGTTTAACACCAATATAAATAAATAATGAGTTCATTACAGTACCTTAAAGTGGTGGTTTATTTTCTTATACTAACGGAGCTCATGAGATTTTTTGTTGAAGTTTTGTGTTGTGAAGTTATCAAGTTTTTGGGTAAAGATTTGATGGATTTTGGAATAAGGAGTGGCAAGAGCCTAAGCTTGGGTATGCCCAAGGCACCCCAAGGTAAAATTTAAGGACAACCAAAAGCCTAAGCTTGGGGATGTCCCGGAAGGCATCCCCTCTTTCATCTTCGTCTTTCGGTAACTTTACTTGAGGCTATATTTTTATTCACCACATGATATGTGTTTTGCTTGGAGGTATTGTATGATTTGAGTCTTTGATTTTTAGTCTACCACATTCATCCTTGCTATACACACCTTTTGGGAGATACACGCATGAATCGGAATTTATTAGAATACTCTATGTGCTTCACTTATATCTTTTGAGCTAGATAATTTTGCTCTAGTGCTTCACTTATATCTTTTTAGAGCACAGTGGTGGTTTTATTTTATAGAAATTATTGATCTCTCAGGCTTCACTTATATTATTTTGAGAGTCTTTTAGAACAGCATGGTAATTTGCTTTGGCTATAAAACTAGTCCTAATATGATGGGCATCCAAGATGGGTATAACAAAAACTTTCATATAAAGTGCGTTGAATACTATGAAAAGTTTGATTCTTTATGATTGTGTTGAGATATGAAGATGGTGATATTAGAGTCATGCTAGTTGAGTAGTTGTGAATTTGAGAGATACTTGTGTTAAAGTTTGTGATTCCCGTAGCATGCACGTATGGTGAACCGTTATGTGATGAAGTCGGAGCATGATTTATTTTTTGATTTTCTTCCTTATGAGTGGCGGTCGGGGACGAGCGATGGTCTTTTCCTACCAATATATCCCCCTAGGAGCATGCGCGTACTACTTTGTTTTGATAACTAATAGATTTTTGCAATAAGTATGTGAGTTCTTTATGACTAATGTTGAGTCCATGGATTATACACACTCTCACCCTTCCATCGTTGATAGCCTCTCTAGTACCGCGCAACTTTCGCCAGTACCATAAACCCACCATTTACTTTCCTCAAAACAGCCACCATACCTACCTATCATGGCATTTCCATAGCCATTCCGAGATATATTGCCATGCAACTTTCCACCATTCCATTTATTATGACAAGCTCCATCATTGTCATATTGCCTTGCATGATCATGTAGTTGAAATCGTATTTGTGGCAAATCCACCGTTCATAATTTTTCATACATGTCACTCTGGATTCATTGCACATCCCGGTACACCGCCGGAGGCATTCACATAGAGTCATATTTTGTTCTAAGTATCGAGTTGTAAGTAAATAAAAGTGTGATGATATTCATTATTAGAGCGTTGTCCTAGTGAGGAAAGGATGATGGAGACTATGATTCCCCACAAGTCAGGATGAGACGCCAGACAAAAAATAAAAAGAGAGAAAAAAGAGGCCATAAAAAGGCCCAAATAAAAAAATGAGAGAAAAAGAGAGAAGGGACAATGCTACTACCCTTTTTCCACACTTGTGCTTCAAAGTAGCACCATGATCTTCATGATAGAGATTCTCCTATGTTGTCACTTTCATATACTAGTGGGAATCTTTCATTATAGAAGTTGGCTTGTATATTCCAATGATGGGTTTCCTCAAAATGCCCTAGGTCTTCGTGAGCAAGTGAGTTGGATGCACACCCACTTAGTTTCTTTTTGAGATTTCATACACTTATAGCTCTAGTGCATCCGTTGCATGTCAATCCCTACTCACTCACATTGATATCTATTGATGGGCATCTCCATAGCCATCGATACGCCTAGTTGATGTGAGACTATCCTCTCCTTTTTGTCTTCTCCATAACCACCATTCTATTCCACCTATAGTGCTATGTCCATGGCTCACGCTCATGTATTGCGTGAAGATTGAAAAAGTTTGAGAACATCAAAAGTATGAAATAATTGCTTGGCTTGTCATCGGGGTTGTGCATGATTTAAATATTTTGTGTGATGAAGATAGAGCATAGCCAGACTATATGATTTTGTAGGGATAACTTCTTTTGCCATGTTATTTTGAGAAGACATAATTGCTTTATTAGTATGCTTGAAGTATTGTTATTTTTATGTCAATATTAAACTTTTGTTTTGAATCTTTCAGATCTGAACATTCATGCCACAATAAATAAAATTACATTGATAATTATGTTAGGTAGCATTCTACATCAAAAATTCTGTTTTTATCATTTACCTACTCGAGGACGAGCAGGAATTAAGCTTGGGGATGCATGATACGTCTCCAACGTATCTATAATTTTTGATTGTTCCATGCTATTATATTATCCGTTTTGGATGTTTAATGGGCTTTAATATGCTCTTTTATATTATTTTTGGGACTAACCTATTAACCTGAGGCCCAGTGCCAGTTTCTGTTTTTTTGCCTATTTTAGAGTTTCACAGAAAAGGAATACCAAACAGAATCCAAACAGAATGAAACCTTCGCGATGATCTTTCTTGGACCGAAAGCAAACCAGAAGACTTGGAGTTGAAGTCTGGAATGCCATGAGGCAGCCACGAGGCAGGAGGGCACGCCCAGGGGGGTAGGCGCGCCCCCTCCCTCGTGGGCCCCTCATAGCTCCACCGACGTACTTCTTTCGCCTATATAAACTCTTATACCCTATATCGATCGCAGAGAGCAACTAAACCACTTTTCCACCGCCGCAACCTTCTGTACTCATGAAATCCCATCGTGGGGCCTCTTTCACCGATCTGCCGGAGGGGGAATCGATCACGGAGGGCTTCTACATCAACACCATAGCCTCTCCGATGAAGCGTGAGTAGTTTACCACAGACCTTTGGGTCCATAGTTATTAGCTAGATGGCTTCTTCTCTCTCTTTGATTCTCAATACAAAGTTCTCCTCGATGTTCTTAGAGATCTATTCGATGTAATACTCTTTTGCGGTGTGTTTGCCGAGATCCGATGAATTGTGGGTTTATGAACAAGATTATCTATGAATATTATTTGGTTCTTCTCTAAATTCTTATATGCATGACTTGATACCTTTGCAAGTCTCTTTGAATTATCGGTTTAGTTTGGCCTACTAGATTGATCTTTCTTGCAATGGAATAAGTGCTTAGCTTTGGGTTCAATCTTGTGGTGTCCTTTCCCAGTGACAGTAGGGGCAGCAAGGCACATATTGTATTGTTGCCACCGAGGATAAAAAGATGGGGTTTATATCATATTGCTTGAGTTTATCCCTCTACATCATGTCATCTTGCTTAATGTGTTACTCTGTTCTTATGAATTTAATACTCTAGATGCATGCTGGATAGCGGTTGATGTGTGGAGTAATAGTAGTAGATGCAAAATCGTTTCGATCTACTTGACACGGACGTGGTGCCTATATTCATGATCATTGCCTTAGATATCTTCATAATTATGCGCTTTTCTATCAATTGCTCGGCAGTAATTTGTTCACCCACCGTAATACATGCTATCTTGAGATAAGCCACTAGTGAAACCTATGGCCCTCGGGTCTCTTTCTTATTATATTGCATCTCTTTTATTTACATCGCATCTCGTTTACTATTTTGCAATCTTTACTTTCCAATCTATACAACAAAAATACCAAAAAAATTTACTTTACTATCTTTATTAGATCTCACTTTTGCGAGTGACCATGAAGGGATTGACAACCCCTTTATCGCGTCGGTTGCAAGGTTCTTGATTGTTTGTGCAGGTACTAGGTGACTTGTGTGTTGTCTCCTACTGGATTGATACCTTGGTTCTCAAAACTGAGGGAAATACTTACGCTACTTTGTTGCATCACCCTTTCCTCTTCAAGGGAAAAGCAATGCATGCTTACGATATGACAGCCTCCTCCTCCCCTCCTTTATATACGGGGGAGGGGGCACCCCATAAAGACACTAGTTGATCTTTAGCCGTGTGCGGTGCCCCCTCCACAGTTTTCCACCTCGGTCATATTGTCGTAGTGCTTAGGCGAAGCCCTGCGTCGGTAACTTCATCATCGCCGTCAACACGCCGTCGTGCTGACGCAACTCACCCTCGGCCGCAACTGGATCAAGAGTACGAGGGACGTCACTGAGCTGAAGGTGTGCAGATCATAGAGGTGCCATGCGTTCGGTACTTGATTAGTTGGATTGCAAAGACGTTCGACTGCATCAACTGCGTTACTAAATGCTTCCGCTTTCGGCCTACGAGGAAACATAGACACACTTTCCCCTCTTGTTGGTATGCATCTCGTAGATAGATGTTGTGTGATCGTAGGAAATTTTTGGAATACTGCTGTCGGTGTCAAAACCGGCGGATCTCGGGTAGGGGGTCTCGAACTGTGCATCTAGGATCGATGGTAACAGGAGATAGGGGACACGATGTTTACCCAGGTTCGGGCCCTCTCTATGGAGGTAATACCCTACTTCCTGCTTGATTGATCTTGATGAATATGAGTATTACAAGAGTTGATCTACCACGAGATCGTAATGGCTAAACCCTAGAAGTCTAGCCTATGAATATGGTAATGAGTATATGTGGTATCCTTTCCGGACTATCCCCTTCGGTTTATATAGAGACCGAGGGGATCTAGGGTTTACATGGAGTCGGTTACATAAAAAGGAATCTTCGGTCACCAAGCTTGCCTTCCACGCCAAGCAGAGTCCAATCCGGACACGAGTATGGTCTTCGATCTTCATAGCCCATCAGTCCGGCCCATGGATATCAGGCCGGACATCTGAGGACCCCTTAGTCCAGGACTCCGTCAGTAGCCCCTGAACCTGGCTTCAACGATGAGGAGTCTGGCGCGGAGATTTGTCTTCGGCATTGCAAGGCGGGTTCCCTCCTCTCGAACTCCATAACAGTCTTTGGACAAAAGAAGTATATCCGGACCTGTGTATATAATGGAAGAGAATATAATAACTCACGAGCCCAACTTGTTGATAACTGTTCATGACATCATATCATGCCTACCCGGTTGCTATTTCCAACCATCAGTTAGCGAGCCGCCCCACGTCTCAGAGTGCGGTTTTACTGGCACGTCTTGTTAGGGCAGGGATCGTGTCCCTTTATTTACGGGATTTTCATTAATGCAGGCGTGGGTAACCCCACCGTCCCTAGGTAGAACTCCTTGGTGATAGGTAAGTTTAGAGACCCTGGGAGAGACGCCCAATATCCGGGGCCTTTTTATAGAGAGCCTGTCTCTTCTTCTTCCCTTGCGCTTGCTCCTTCCTCAACCCCAGCCACCCCAAGTTCCAACCCTCGGGTCCCAATCACCACCAGCCTTAGTCATGTCCGGATCCAACCGTCAGGGCCGGTGGGTGGATTCTTCTGTCATAGAGGAGGACATTGCGGAGCTTCGCGTAGCGAGGTACCTGACCTCGGAAATCTTTCATCGGCTTCCGGCGCAAGGGCAGGTCATACCGACCCCCAGATCTGGTGAGAGGGTTGTATTTGCGTCTCACTTCCTTCACGGGCTAGGGTTCGCGCTTAACCCCTTCGTCCGGGGGCTCATGTTCTACTATGGGCTAGATTTTCATGATCTGACCCCGGACTCTATTCTCCTCATCTCGACATTTATCGTCACGTGTGAGGCCTTACTCCAGACTCCTCTGCACTTCGGTTTGTGGCTCAAGACCTTTGATGTGAGGCCGCAGGTGGCAGAGGAGGAGCAGGCAGAGTGCGGCAACATCATAATAGGCAAACTGGCCGGCGCGGTTTGGCCCGAAGGATCTTTCACCAAATCTTCAGACCTGTGGCAGCAGGGGTGGTTTTATGTCAACGAGCCGCGGAGCTCCAAGTGGGCGGCTACACCCGCATTCCGACCCGGCCCTCCAGTTCAGCTTGCTTCATGGGTCAATAAGGGATTGGAATGGGGATCCGTCAATGAAGTGCAGACTTTGCAAAGTTGCATCCAAAGCCTTATTGAGAAGGGCATCGATCTTGTGAACGCCGTTCAAATAATGCTAGTCCGCTGGATCCTGCCATGTCAGCGGTGGCCTCTTCGTATGTGGGAGTTTAACCCAGAAGGGCGGCGGACCCTACAACACTTATTCGGCGCTATGCACGAAGTAATGTGGAAATTATATTTTGGGGAATGAGAGCAATGGCCGGACACCACCGAAGACGTTGGCCTTGACTGCAATCATCCGGACACTTCGGTAAGTATTCGACATCCAAGCACCTTCCATCTAGGTATCTCTTAACAAGATATTGAACAATCCATCCCTGTACATGACTGGATAAAGAAAGCGGTGCTGATCTGGTGTCCGGCACCTCTTCCCGAAGGCCCTGCGACCGACCTGCCGACGAGGATGCTGGTTCCGACACCGTACCAGGTGGCCGCGTTCGGGGAAACCGAGACCCTTTTACCCAAGGGAAAAAGTGCAGAGGGAGCCTTCCAAGGCAAGAAGAGGGCCGCCTCTGAAGGTCAGGAAGGGAAGCCTTCCAAGAAGGGAAAAATGCCATCATCGAGCGGCTTGGGCCGGGCGAACAATGACGAGGACGAACCTCACAGCAAAACGTAAGCGTGGCTGGGGCACCTCATTCTTTTCCTGTTAGTGAAGTAATCATCCGATATATGTTCATCCACGTAGGTTAACGCCTGGTGCTTCTCAATCGTTCTCCTCCTCGGGAGATCTTCTTCCGGAGATGATGGAGAGTGATACGCCTTCTCCGGCCCCATCGCCCGATAGGGGGGATGATACCGAGGTATCGTCCCAAAGGGTCCTCCCGAACACCAAGTGGTACAAGAAACGGAGAAGGCATTACCTGAAGGCGGCGCCTCTCTCACTCGAGGTTCCGGGATCAGGACTGGAGTCCCCGAACCATCTGGTTTACAGCCGGAGACGATTCTGGAGGTAAGTAGGCGGGATCCTTCACGGGAAGGCCGTACTTCGGCAGCGGTTTCCGAAGACCCAAGGGTGTCGGAGCCGCTGAGGGACTTGCTATGACAAGCATCCCTTCCAGAAGAGCACCGTACTTTGATGGCTACGGTGGTTAAAAGGATTCTATCCGCGAAGAGTGGATTGAACGAGGCTTTTACGAGCCTTCTAAGAGGTTTTGAGGTTTGTGATGTAGTTTTGTCAATTGAATTTTATTGACAGAATGCACCTGTTGTATATGCAGTAGTCCCTGAGACTCGGATTGTCTTTCGAAGGAAGTGATCGGAGGATCAAAGAGATATGCTCATGTATTAACCTTGGTTTAATTTGGAATACAGGCTGCTGCCCCTCCTGTGGCTGCCCAGAGTACGGAAGTGGCCGAACTATAGCAAAAGCTAGATATTGCGGAGGATGACATTGCATTGATCAACAGGCGTCTTGACGACTCACAAGGTACGTATTTCGAGCATTCTTTACACCGGTGTGCTTGACGTAGGAAAGTGCTGTATATGAAATGTGCATACAATGCAGATGGTGCTACCGCCATGGAGGTTCTTCGGGCGGAGCTAGTCCGGGCCAAGGAGCGGGTCCGGCTTAGTGATGCTGCTGCTAAAGAGGCATCGGTTGAACTGAGGGCCGAGCAAGCTGCATGATGCCAGGTCAAGGAGAAGGTATCCACAATGACATGTGCTTTGGAGAATGCCACTGGCCGCTGCGAAATTCTTGAGAAGGAGAATGAAGCCTTAACGGTTGAACTGGACAAGGCCTGACAGGAGGCAAGAGAAGCACGATCAGATTCCAGAGCACTCCGCGAGGAGGTTCGGCAGGCGAAAGAGATAGTGGCTGGAAAGCCTTTTCTGATGTAGACTAAGTTCGGCTATCCAGACTATGCTCAGCCGAACCAAGTGTGGAGTTCTCTGGACGAGTATTTGGACTTGCCGAAGAGTTCTTCCGATGTAGCACGGTATTACCAATCACGAGCTGGATATGCGACGGAGAGGCTTTTTTGGTCGCAGTTCGGTGCGTCTAAGCGCCCGCTGCTGCTTAATGAGCAGATGCCCCAATGGGCCGAACTTCATAGGGTATCTGGTGCTGCCATGAAGGATGTTATAATCCGGTTGTGGCCAACCGAGCCTGCACCGAGTAGTTATTTTGGTTGGTGCAGAAGCTTGTTAACGTGGTGCTGCGAATCAATGCTGCGAAGCGATCGACGTGCATTGAAGGTGCACGGATGGCCCTAGCCCGATTCAAGACATTTTGGGGAAAGATGAAGGCCGTCAACGTTGCTACGAAGGGTCCGCCCGGGGGCAGGGACCGTTCGGGATCGGACAGTTACTTTGAAGATGTCCTGGAGGCCGCCCTCTTGATAGAGGGTCAATGTTCGAAAAACATAATGTTCGGTGAGGTGTATGATGATTGTAAGAGACAACTTTATAGTTAATCTATTTGTGTTTTGCTCGAAAGCTTGAATTCCTCCTGTGCGGTTGTTTTGAATATAATCTGAAAGTTTTCTAGTCGTCGGCTTTAGCCCCCTCGTAGGAAGTACGGGGGTGTTCGGCAAAGCATTTAATCACTCTTTATCCAACGTCTTGGTCCGTGAAGGAGGTGATAATGCGGCGAACCAGGCAATCAGACTATAAGGCGTTAACACTTTCACTTAACCATAGGAGTTTTATGGTGGGGCTACGACATAGCCCCTGGTGTGTATGCGGCGTGTGGTGCCTTGCATATCTGATCTGAAAAAGATCCTTCGTGTTACACGAAGAATCGCTAAGGATTCCAATAAGTCGTCAAGTGGTTGACCAGCTCTCGCCGCATCATGACAGTCAGTTTTCGGATTTCTCTACTGAGGTGTTCATCCGGTCTAGGCCAGGGCACAATCGCAGTAGTTCTCCCTTTACTAACCTAGCCGATAGGGCGGAACATAGGGTAGCAAACACAGGAGCCGGGCAACCCAACTATTGACCCAAGACAATGATTCGGAGCTGATGCATATAAGGCCAAACTTGCGACGCCGAAGTACGCTATAGAGCTGTTCGGACTTTTACTGGCAGCTCATTCGTTCCCATGCCGAGCCCCTGGCAGGGTATGCCGAGGTGTATCTGCAGAGCAGCCGTTAAGGCCGTACTTAAAAGAGTATGGAAGATCAGTTCGGATGAGATTTACTAAGAACGGAGCGATGTGCCAATGATAAATTTGTATATGTAATAATAATAAAAAAAGAAAAAGACCGTGGACCCGGCTATTTGATATGCATGGGGTCGGGATTAGAGGAAAGAGGGCATAGTACAGGCTCGGAATAAGGAGTGCGGTCCACAAAAAGTTATTTTGGACCTCCTGTCGCATGTCTGTGTCGCCCGTCCTCGGGGAGGGGAATCCGTAACGGAAGTAGCCCCTTAGGTGGGCGTATGGATCCGGACTCCGATAGAGTCCGTTGTAGATGCTATCTGGCTGGTCACTTGTTATTTAGGGATGATATGTAAAAAATAAAGTAAGCAGATATAAAATGTTACGAGAATGCTTGCAGGGTGTCCGTATTATGCTTCTGCCGATGCCCATGGTATCTTGAGTGTGTAGTGATGTGCGCGTGGTGCAAATTTTGCCAGTACAGTACGTGGGTGGTGGAAGACGGACTACTATTCGCGTTCCCGGAGTAGTCGAACGTCGGAGGGAAACTGTTTCTGGCCCCTGGCGTTCTGCTGGCGAGCCGATCCGTCGTCCTTATCGCCTGGTGGCCTCCTCCCCTTGTGATCAGTGTTAAGCTTGCCTGCCTGCTTGAAGACCCAACAATTTCGGTTGGTATGATTAGCTGACGTATTAGCTTGACCGTGAATCTGACAAGGTCGGTCCAGTATCCTGTCGAGGGTGGATGGTCCGTCCTGGTTTGCCTTTAGTGGCTTCTTCCGTTGATCGGGCTTCATATTGTGAAATCCAGCGTTCACCGTTGTGTCGTGTATATTACTACGACTGTTGTGTTCAGTTTGTCATGGCTTGCCGTTGCCATCTCGGATTTCGGAGGTGCCCGGGCTGCTGGCATCGTTGCTTTTACGAGCCAGCCAGTTGTCTTCTCCCATGCAGAAGCGGGTCATTAGAGCGGTAAGGGCTGCCATGGATTTAGGTCGTTCTTGGCCGAGGTGACGTGCTAGCCATTCGTCCCAGACGTTGTGTCTGAAGGCCACAAGGGCTTCTGCGTCCGGACAGTCGACAATTTGGTTCTTTTTGACTAAGAACCTGGTCCAGAGCTCCCTGGCTGACTCGTCGGGCTCCTCGACAATGTGACTTAAGTCATCGGCGTATAATGGCCGGACATATGTTCCCTGGAAATTGCCTCGAAAGGCGTCTTCCAAATCTTCCCAGTTGCTAGTGGAATTTTCTGGCAAATTGTTTAGCCAGTACCGAGCTGGCCCTTTAAGCTTGAGAGGTAGGTATTTAATGGCATGGAGGTCGTCTCCACGGGCCATGTGAATATGAAGGAGGTAATCCTCGATCCATAACGTGGGATCTGTTGTTCCATCGTATGATTCGATGTTGATGGGTTTAAACCCGTTTGGGAATTCGTGCTCCATTACTTTGTTAGTGAAGCAGAGAGGGTGTGCGGCTCCTCTATGTTGAGCCATAGTATGAAGCACCTCCGGCGGGTTCCGTTTATGGTGTACGACCCGGGCATGGTCGGTTTTATAGCGTCCGAATACGCGACCATCATCATCGGTCAAGATATATCTTTGTGATCCGTACGTTGATCATGTACGTCCTACTCTACCCTCAGTGTATTGGTTGATATCGTGGGTATTCCTCCGAGCTGTTTTGTTTTGACGGCCGGATGGGTTGGTATGGTGCTCTTCTTGGGCTTCTGCTTTGACTGGACCGAACTGTGGTCGGCCTACCGCATTATTCGATGGTGGTATGGGCTCCATCGCCCTGCCATCGTATTGAGAGGGCCACCTATTCTTTGGGTGGCTTTTGACTGGGTTGCTAAGGCCGTGTTCTTTGGCTGCCAAGACCTTGGTCCATCTATCATTGGGCAAATCTTGGCTTGCTTGAAGCTGCAACTGCTTCTTTCTTAGGCTCCTTGCAGTGGCTATAAGCTGGCATTTAAAGCGCTCCTGCTCGAGAGGTTCCTTGGGTATGATAAAGTCTTCGTCATCGAGGATCTCCTCTTCCTCGGAGGGTGGGAGATAATTGTTGTCCTCTGAGTCCCCATATGTGGTCTGTTTATCAGAGCTGTCCTGCCTGCCTTCCTGTTCATCCTGCTCGGATTCTACCTCAGGAGGGTTTTTGTTGTCCGGGGTGTCGTCTTCTCTGGCGTTGGCAGTGTTTTCTCTTGGGCGATGTGGCCTAGGGTGCCGGTTTTCGGGCTGTGTACCAGGCGGTTTGTTCTTGATTGGATCCTTCTTGTCATCCTCGAGAGCGCCACGAGGTGTGTCTTTCATACACATGTCATACCAGGAAGTGGTCTTCCCATGTCGAACGAGTAATAAGCTCTGACCTTGCCCCTGATCATCGTCCAAACTGCCAATGTCTTCGGGGCAGGGGTCGGGCGTGTTGGTTAGGTCTTCAACAGTGGCTACGAAGTGGGCGGCGGGTGGGAAACAAAATTCTCCATCATCCACAGAGAGTTCGAACCGAACATAGTTCAGCGATGGGTCGCTTGCCAGTGATAGGTTTTTTAGCGAGTTTAGCATGTCACCCATGGGCGAGTGTTGGAAGACATCTGCGACGCTGAACTTGAGGATCGATAACCGATCGAGTTCAGTATATGCGGGCTCGCATGGTTCAAAGTTCGACATTGGAAGCGAGTCCGAGGTTCCGTTGATGCGGACACTATATGTGGTGGAATCTGCGTGTGGCTCCAGCGCCGCTGAATCGATAGCCCTCGTGACGGGGTCGAGCTTCCCGTCTTCGGGTGACTTGATCTGCTCCGGATTTAAGGCCAGAGCTGTTACAGGAGCTATTTCCTGGATGCGGCCCGATGACAGGTTTAGGCCATGTTCATCGAGGCGATGGGGAGCGGTTGCCATGGTCTCGTATCCATTGAAGATAAAATCTCCACGGACGTCCGCAACGTAATTCAGGCTTCCGAATCTGACCTGGTGGATAGGGGCGTAGCTGCCGATCTGCTCCAGATGGCCAAGCGAGTTGGCCCGCAGTACGAAGCCGCCGAATACGAAGATCTGTCCGGGGAGGAAGGTTCCTCCTTGGACAGCGTCATTATTGACGATCGAAGGGGCCATCAAGCCTTCTACCGACGGCACAGTGGAACTCTCAATGAAAGCACCAATGTCAGTGTCAAAACCGCCAGATCTCGGGTAGGGGCTCCCGAACTGTGCGTCTAGGATCGATGGTAACAAGAGACAGGGGACACGATATTTACCCAGGTTCGGGCCCTCTCTATGGAGGTAATACCCTACTTCCTACTTGATTGATCTTGATGAATATGAGTATTACAAGAGTTGATCTACCACGAGATCGTAATGGCTAAACCCTAGAAGTCTAGCCTATGAATATGGTAATGAGTATATTTGGTATCCTTTCCGGACTATCCCCTTCGGTTTATATAGACACCGAGAGGATCTAGGGTTTACATGGAGTCGGTTACATAAAAAGGAATCTTCGATCGCCAAGCTTGCCTTCCACGCCAAGCAGAGTCCAATCCGGACACGATTATGGTCTTCGATCTTCACAGCCCATCAGTCCAGCCCATGGATATCAGGCCGGACGTCCGAGAACCCCTTAGTCCAGGACTGTAGCAACCAGACCTCAAACGGTCCAATCTCTATGCTCAGGTGTCATCCCTGGATCAGTAATGCTGACACCACACAGTACTTGAAGGATTTATAATAGAGTAGCAATAACACACTTATTACATCGAGTGTCTCAAAAGAGAACTTATTACAATAAATATGGCTTAAGGCCATCTATTAACGATAACAGCGGAAGGCTAGGAAGATAAGTGAGTCCATCAACTCCAACGGCATCACTGAGTATAGAACCACGACCTAAAGGCACCTTAGTCGTCGCCTGAAAAGTCTGCAACATGAACGTTGCAGCCCGAAACGGGTCAGCACATGGAATATGCTGGCAAGGTAACACATAGAGATGCAATGACAGTAATAGGCTATACTATATGCATATTTGGCTGGTGGAAAGCTCTATGTTACAGTTTTGCGTAAAGCCAATTTTCCCCTACTTCAAAGGAATAAATTTTATTTAACTATCATGGTAGTTGTTAAACATTGAGAATGGTTGACATCATTCTCAATCCCAATTAAGCATCAACATTAAAAACCCAACAAAATTAATTTAGAGTAACATGATGAGATTCACATGATAATCCAGGTACTAGATACTCAAGATGTCCATAACCGGGGACACAGCTAACCATGATTAGTTTATACACTCTGCAGCGGTTTGTGCACTTTTCCCCACAAGACTCGATCTCCTCCGTTGGGATTCTCGCACTACAGGGTGTTTGAGAAACGGATGACCGAGACATAGTCTTTCATAAGCGCTAGCACCTTACGATCGGGTAGACCGTTACACCTACTTTCCCCTACATCTGCTAGTCTACCACTGTAAGAGTTCGCACGACTTAATGAACTATGCTAGAGCCCATAGTAGCTTGTGGCTGCACACGGAAGTTTCTAGCATGAATAATCTCATGATCCCTTTGAGCCTGGGTGGCGGTCCAAAAGAAAAACAGGCAATCGCTGGAATACCCAGGTGCCTCAATCCACCCAGATGTGTATTTAAGTTGCCACCTTAGATAAACCGTTAATTTAATAATCTCACATCTGTCATGGATACACTCACCCAATCCACGTCTACTAGCATAGCATCGCATAAGTAAGCAAACGTAGAAGTAACTCCCAAAGGTTTGATAATAAACAGGTAATAGGTACTACCTCAACTACTTCCCAGAACCCACAATTTAATTAGATCCTAATCATGCAATGTGTGAGGATTGATCTAAAGCAATAAAAACTGGGTAGTAGGAGGTATGATCAAAGTGTTACTTGCCTTGCTGATGATCTGCAAAACCTAGCGATTCGAAGTAGCAAGCAGCGCACTCCGGGTACTCTATCGCAAACAAACAAGCATACAATAAGTACTCAACTAATGCACAGGTAAAACTCGAATAAGAGATCTAACCAGAAAGTTCAACTTAAGAACTCCGGTTGGCAAAAAGAATCAAATCGAACGAAGCAACGAAAGACAAACGACAAAAGAAACAGGCTTTGTTTAATATTCTGGATCTAAGGCAATTTTTATAGTGGCAAAAACTTATTTGAGTTGGTTAAACGGAAAGAGGGTTTCGAGACGAAATTCCAGGCGCTTGAATCGCCTGATTCTGATAAACGAGCGAAAAGTTATACTAGAACGAAAATCGGATCAGGAATCGCGATTAGAAAAATCGCGGATTTAATCCGAGAAAAAGAAAAACGACGAACAGATTAACAAACGAACGTTCGTTATCCGGATCTAAACGATGAACGTGTTCGTTAAGACGAACGAACGAGCGAACGCTCGCTAAATAACTAAATCGAAAAAACTGATCTAACGAAAAAACAGATCTAAGTTTTTTTTCTAAAAAAAAGCCGATCGGTTTTCTTCGCGAAAACTGAGGCAACGGCGTCTACCTCGGCGGCTCTGGCGAACGGCGGCGGCGGCGGCGGCGCGGCTCCGGCGATCGTCATCGTCGGCGGTGGGGTGGCGCAGGTGGCGGTGCGACGGGGCGGCGTGGGTGGCGGCGCGGGGCAGCGGCGCGGCGGCGGCGATGCTAGGGTTTGGGGCTCGGCTGGGCTCCTCCCCCGGCTTATAAGGCCGGCTGGGCCAGGTGTCCGGGTCGGACACGGCCCGTTAGGTCGGTTCACGTTTTTTTAAAAATAGTTACGCTCAGGAAAAAACACAAAAGGAATACTAAACGGACTCCAAAAATTCCGAAATAAATTTTCCCCGGCTTCTAAAATCAAGCCGCACAGGATAAACATTTATTTGGGGCCTAAATGCAATTTTGAAAAACGTGCATTTCTCCTAAATTCAAATAAAATAGCAAATAAAACCAAAATAAAATCTTATTTGATTTTATTATTAAATCCTCAATATTTCTTTATTTTGGGAAAGTCATTTTATTCCCTCTCTCATATTTTTGTAATAGAAATAATTGAAGATAAAATAAATAAAATCAAATGATCCTATTTTTTCAAAATTTGAGAAAACTCAAATATGAAAATAACGAAATCCCCAACTCTCTCCGAGGGTCCTTGAGTTGCGTAGAATTTCTAGGATCAACCAAAATGCAAAAAAATATGATATGCAATGTGATCTAGTGTATAACATTCCAAATTGAAAATTTGGGATGTTACAAACCTACCCCCCTTAAGACGAATCTCGCCCTCGAGATTCAGGTTGGCTAGAAAATGGGTGAGGGTGGTCCTTCAGCAAATCTTCCTCTCGTTCCCAGGTGGCTTCATCCTCCGTGTGGCTCCACTGAACTTTGCGAAACTTTATAACCTTGCTGCGGGTGACTCGACTGGCATACTCAAGAATCCTGACTGGTTTCTCCTCATAAGTCAAATCGTTGTCCAACTGAATCGCTTCCAGCGGCACTGTATCTCTCAGTGGTATATCAACCATCTCTGTGTGGCACTTCTTCAATTGGGAAACGTGGAACACGTCGTGAACTCCTGACCTTCGGGCAATTCCAACTTGTAGGCTACTTCTCCCATACGTTCCAAAACTTTGTATGGTCCTACAAAACATGGCGCTAACTTTCCCTTAACTCCAAAGCGCTTAACTCCTCGAAGTGGAGATACTCGAAGATAAACTCGGTCTCCGACTTCGTAAACTGTTTCCTTGCGTTTTGAATCTGCGTAGCTCTTCTGCCTGGACTGGGCTCCCTTGAGCCTATCGCGAATCAATTTCACTTTCTATTCAGACTCCTTAATCATATCCGGTCCAAACAACTGGAGGTCTCCAACTTCATCCCACGACAATGGGGTCCTGCACCTCCTTTCGTACAAGGCTTCGAAAGGGGCCATCTTCAAACTGGATTGATAACTGTTGTTATAGGAGAACTCTGCATATGGCAAATTCTCATCCCAACTAGATCCATAATCTAGCACACAAGCTCTCAGCATATCCTCCAAAATCTGATTGACTCTCTCGGTCTGTCCATCTGTCTACGGATGGAAAGCTGTACTAAACTCCAGCCTGGTACCCAAAGTTTCATGCAACTGATTCCAGAACTTTGAGGTAAACTGGGTTCCTCTATCTGAGACAATGCTCCTTGGAACTCCGTGCAGACATACGATTCTGGTCATGTATATCTTTGCCAAGTTTGCATAGGTATAGGTAGTCTTCACTGGAATGAAATGAGCTACCTTTGTCAAACGATCGACTACAACCCAAATCGAGTCATAGCCTGAACGAGTTCTGGGTAATCCTGTGATAAAATCCATGCCTAACTTATCCCACTTCCATTCGGGTATTGGCAATAGCTGTAGCAATCCCGCTGGCTTCTGATGCTCTGCCTTTACTCTCTGACATACATCACAAACTGCTACATACTCCGCAATATCCTTCTTCATTCCGGTCCACCAGAAAATATCCTTCAAATCCAAATACATCTTGGTATTTCCTGGGTGAATCGAATATGGTGAATCATGGGCCTCTTGCAGAATTAACTTCCTGATCTCCGAATCATTAGGCACATAAACGCGGTCTTCAAACCATAAGGTATCGTGCTCATCCTCGCGAAATCCTTTAACTTTTCCCTTGCTCATTTTCTCCTTAATAGAAGCAATCTCCTTGTCAGTCCTTTGAGCTTCTCTGATCTTATCCATCAAAGTAGACTGAATCTCCAATGCTGCTACATAGCCTCTCGGGACTATCTCCAAACATAGTTCACGAAGATTTTCGGCTAACTCCCTTGGTAAATCTCCCGTCATTAAGGTGTTGACATGACTTTTACGGCTCAACACGTCAGCTACTACATTAGCCTTTCCGGGGTGATAATGCAATCTCATGTCATAATCCTTGATGAGCTCCAACCATCTCCTTTGTCTGAGATTCAATTCCTTCTGCGTGAAAATGTACTTCAAACTCTTGTGATCCGTGTACACCTCACAATGATTTCCAATAAGAAAGTGTCTCCAGGTCTTCAATGCATGCACTACGGCTAATAACTCCAAATCATGTGTGGCATAATTTAACTCATGAGGCTTGAGCTGTCGTGAGGCATATGAAACAACTCTCCCTTCTTGCATAAGCACTGCTCCAAGTCCTCCACGTGAAGCGTCGCAATACACCTCATAATCCTTGGTCTGATCTGGCAAAATCAACACGGGTGATGTAACCAAACGTTTCTTCAACTCCTGGAAACTGGCCTCACATTCCTCAGTCCATATGAACTTGGTGTCCTTCTTCAACAATTCTGTCATAGGCTTTGCAATCTTCGAGAAATTTTCAATAAATCTCCGGTAGTATCCTGTGAGTCCAAGAAAACTCCGGATCTCTCCCACTGTTGTTGGGGCTTCCCAATTTGTCACAGTGTCAACCTTGGTGGGATCTACTACTATACCTTCTCCGGATATAACGTGTCCGAGAAATCCAACTTCCTTCAACCAAAACTCACATTTGCTAAACTTGGCATATAACTGATGTTCTCTGAGCTTACCAAGTACCACACGCAAATGCTCCTTATGCTCCTCTTCATTTTTCATGTAAACCAGGATATCATCAATGAACACTACGACGAACTTATCGAAAACTCCATCAACACCTTGTTCATCATGTTCATAAAATATGGAGGTGCGTTAGTCAGACCAAATGACGTAACGGTATACTCGTACAGCCCATACCTGGTGGTAAAAGCCGTCTTAGGTATATCCTATTCTCGAATCTTCAACTGATGGTATCTTGATCGCAGGTCGATCTTGGAAAATACCTTAGCTCCTTGCAATCGATCAAACAGATCATTGATCATTGGTAGTGGGTACTTGTTCTTGATGGTTACTTCATTCAATCCTCGATAATCAACAACCATCCTTAACGATCCATCCTTCTTCTCCACTAAAAGTACTGGCGATCCCCAAGGTGAAGAACTTGGGCGAATATAACCTTTATCTAGTAACTCCTTAATCTGCTTCTTAATCTCCACCAAATCCTTTGCGGGCATCCTATATGGTATCTTAGATATTGGCCCTGTGCCTGGCAAAAGCTCAATCAAAAACTCAATATCTCTGTCCGGTGGCATGCCTGGCAACTCTTCTAGAAATACATCAGGGAAATCCTTCACCACTGGTACTTCCTCCTGCACAACTCTTGTTAAGCAATTTACTTGAGTCCTCTTCGGCTCATGCCGGGATACATACTTGATCCTTCTCCCTTCTGGGGTGGTAAGCAAAATTGACTTACTGGCGCAATCGATGTTTCCTCCATACATCGACAGCCAATTGATACGTCTTGAGCTTGCGTTGGTTTTCCCCGAAGAGGAAGGGATGATGCAGCAGAGTAGCGTAAGTATTTCCCTCAGTTTTTGAGAACCAAGGTATCAATCCAGTAGGAGACCACGCTCAAGTCCCTCGTACCTGCACAAAACGATAGCTACTCGCAACCAACGCGATTAGGGGTTGTCAATCCCTTCACGGTCACTTACGAGAGTGAGATCTGATAGATATTTTGGTATAAAGATGCAAAGTAAAAAGTAAAAGCACAGTAAAAAAGCAAAGCAAGATTAAAGTAATGGAGATTGATATGAGGAGAATAGACCCCGGGGCCATAGGTTTCACTAGTGGCTTCTCTCAAGAGCATAAGTATTCTACGGTGGGTGAACAAATTACTGTTCAGCAATTGACAGAATTGAGCATAGTTATGAGAATATCTAGGCATGATCATGTATATAGGCATCACGTTTGTGACAAGTAGATCGAAACGATTCCGCATCTACTACTATTACTCCACTCATCGACCGCTATCCAGCATGCATCTAGAGTATTAAGTTAAAAACAGAGTAACGCCTTAAGTAAGATGACATGATGTAGAGAGATAAATTCATGCAATATGAAATAAACCCCATCTTGTTATCCTCGATGGCAATGATACAATATGTTCCTTGCTGCCCCTTCTGTCACTGGGTAAGGACACCGCAAGATCGAACCCAAAGCTAAGCACTTCTCCCATGGCAAGAACTACCAATCTAGTTGGCCAAACCAAACGGATAATTCAAAGAGACTTGCAAAGATAACCAATCATACATAAAAGAATTCAGAGAAGATTCAAATATTATTCATAGATAGACTTGATCATAAAGCCACAATTCATCGGTCTCAATAAACACACCGCAAAAAGAAGATTACATCGAATAGATCTCCACAAGAGAGGGGGAGAACTTTGTATTGAGATTCAAAGAGAGAGAAGAAGCCATCTAGCTACTAACTATGGACCCGAAGATCTGAGGTAAACTACTCACACTTCATCGGAGAGGCTATGATGATGTAGAAGCCCTCCGTGATGACGGCCCTCTTCCGGCGAAGCTTCGGAACAGGCCCCAAGATGGGATCTCATGGATACAGAAAGTTGCAGCGGTGGAATTAGGTTTTTGGCTCCTGTTCTGATCGTTTGGGGGTACGTGTGTATATATAGGAGGAAGAAGTACGCCGGAGGAGCAACGAGGGGCCCACGAGGCAGGGGGCGTGCCCTAGGGAGGGGGGGGCGCCCCCACCCTCGTGACCGCCTATTTTGTTCCTTGGAGCAGGGCCCAAGTCTCCTAGATCACGTTCGATGAGAAAATCACGTTCCCGAAGATTTTATTCCGTTTGGACTCCGTTTGATATTCCGTTTCTTCGAAACACTAAAATAGGCAAAAACATCAATTCTGGGCTGGGCCTCCGGTTAATAGGTTAGTCCCAAAAATAATATAAAACTGGAAAATAAAGCCTAATATAGTCCAAAACAGTAGATAATATAGCATGGAGCAATCAAAAATTATAGATACGTTGGAGACGTATCAGGCATCCCCAAGTTTAATTCCTGCTCGTCCTCGTGTAGGTAAATGACAAAAAGAGATTTTTTGATGCGGAGTGCTACTTGGCATAATTTCAATGCAAATCTTCTTAATTGTGGTATGAATATTCAGATTAGAAAGATTCTAGAAAAAAGTTTATATTGACATAAAAATAATAATACTTCAAGCATACTAACAAAGCAATTATGTCTTCTCAAAATAACATGGCCAAAGAAAGTTATCCCTACTAAATCATATAGTCTCGCTATGCTCCATCTTCACCATACAAAGTATTTAAATCATGCACAACCCCGATGACAAGCCAAGCAATTGTTTCATACTGTAACTTTTTCAAAACTTTTTCAATCTTCACGCAATACATGAGCGTGAGCCATGGATATAGCACTATAGGTGGAATAGAATGGTGGTTGTGGAGAAGACAAAAAGGAGGGGAAGATAGTCTCACATCAACTAGGCGTATCAACGGGCTATGGAGATGCCCATCAATAGATATCAATGTGAGTGAGTAGGGATTGCCATGCAACAGATGCACTAGAGCTATAAATGTATGAAAGCTCAACAAAAGAAACTAGTGGGTGTGCATCCAACTTGCTTGCTCACGAAGACCTAGGGCAATTTGAGGAAGCCCATCATTGGAATATACAAGCCAAGTTCTATAACGTAAAATTCCCACTAGTATATGAAAGTGACAACATATGAGACTCTCTATATGAAGAACATGGTGCTACTTTGAAGCACAATATATTAGACTCGCTATATCATGGTGCCACTTTGAAGCACAAGTGTGGTAAAAGGATAGTAGCATTGCCCCTTTTTTTTGGGCCTTTTTTTTCTTTGGCCTTTCTCTTTTTTTATTTGGGACAATGCTCTACTGAATGATGATCATCACACTTTTATTTATTTACAACTCAATGATTACAACTCGATTCTAAAACAAAGTATGACTCTATATGAATGCCTCCGGCGGTGTACCGGGATATGCAATGAATCAAGAGTGACAAGTATGAAAAAATTATGAACGGTGGCTTTGCCACAAATACTATGTCAACTTCATGATCATGCTAAGCAATATGTCAATGATGAATGTGTCATGATGAACTAGATGGTGAAAAGTCGCATGGCAATATATCTCGCCCGCTCCAGTATTCAGATGGTAAGTTTCACCCAGAGTAGAAGAGGATAGAGAAGGTCAACAAGGCCAACTGGCCTAGCTCAGCGCTAAGTTTCAACTGTCAATGACTCAGAGGTCATTCAACAAGGCACCTATAGGGTGATAAGCATGGCTAAACAGTTCTACTCTACCGGAATTATATACTTGTACTTAGGTGTCAAACGAATAGGCGACAAGCGGTTCAAGGTAATGTGTCAATCGACACGCTAGCTACAAGAATTAAAATGGCATGCATATAGTAACCATAAAACATAATGCAATTTTGTAAAACATAGGATAAGTATGATCAAAGAAGGAGGCATGCCTTCGTTGTTGAGTCCTTCTTCGGTAACCTGTTATGTCCATGTCCAACATCGATATCGTCACTCCCTACTCATCAGAATGATAGCAAAAGACAAACAATAAATACCAAAGCAAAAGTAAATCCAAATAACATCCGAGACAATTTAAGAGTGGATGGATAGCAAGATATTGATCAAGATGGAGACTCTGAAATGAGGTAGAATGATTGGGATGTAAAAGGGAGGATTCACTGAAGCAACATGGTTTAGGTTGACACAACTATGGAGGGTCGGCGATCAAGACTAATGTTCTGATACAAATTATGCTACTAAACACTAGTAATGCCCACTACACATATTGACAAACTATATAGGAAACTACTATATAACAAACACAATGACATCAACACACATGAAAGGAACCATCCTATGCATTTAACCACACAATTACAACATGACATGATGAAGGTAAAAGTTAACCACAAGTAAATATTAGGATAGAATCCAAATATTTATAATGGTCAATAGCATCCAAACATATACATCAATTATATAATAATTCAGAAGCAATTGTTCCATAAGACAAACATACCAACATTACAAACCATACTAGTTAAGCAATGAAACATTATTCAACAACATGGACTGAGTTGGATCTAGGATTGGTCCTAAAACATTATTAAAATAAAATAGGTTCCACTCCATTAAATTAAACCTATTCTTTTGTCAAACAATTAACAAGAAACTATACAAAACATGAAACGAATGGATGAACAGCTATCTAGACATGATATGATTAAGATTGATAATCAACCACAAGTAAAAATTTGGATGAATCCAAATACTTATAATGGTTAACAATAAGCAAAAAACTAAACGCTAATTGTAACAACTATTAGCGAGCATTTCTATAATGAAAGACAAAACAATGCTATCACAAAACTAGTTGGACAATTAAATAATCAGACACGTCATATAAGGCATGTGAGTATAGAATCATGAAGATGTCTTATCTAATAACACAAGCATTGAACATATGAGTGATCATGAGAAGATATTAAACTAGGACATGGTCTTAATAATAAAGAACAACTAATAACCACTAGCAATAATATTATCACCACATGCTTACAATAACAAAGCACGCTATTCACACTAAGCATATGATCGAAGCACAACACTACTATCATGAAGGACGAATTGAAAATATCATGTGATGAACTATTGTAAAATGTGTCCAACACTTCTAATGCTAACATTAGACAAGGCAATCATCTATAAGAATCACAAGGGATTAAGTACTCAACTATAGCACATGGAACATAATAAAACATGAAAGATCACTATCACGACATGGTGTCTAGGGTTAGGTACCACAAATGAAATAGTAAGACAAACAAAATATGATGCTAAGCATCGGAATGATCATGACACGCGCTATGTGCAATGGTCCCGATACAATTCAAATATAACTACAACATAAGTTGATTGATGGCGACTAACATAAATATCAAACAAGGTATTATCACACCGCACTATCATGATATGTGACATATAAGCACAAAGGAGAATCATACTACACATGTAAGCAAGTGAACATCTATCATGGCATCAAGAACATCAAGCAATGAAATATCATATCATGAATAACAAAGATGACTTGCATTACCTATCTATTACAACTTACACTTGCAAAGACATAGGATACCAAACTACGCATGATATCATCAAACTACTATTAAGTATATCTACCAAGTAAAGTATAAGAAAAAGCATGAACATAAGAATAGAAAAAAACTAGCAACAATAGAAAACAAGGTAGGCATATAACCAAAATATGCATTCTACTTTGAGTAAGTACTAACATGGCATGTCAATCAAGTAAGCATGCACAACTATCATCCTAGGTAAACAAAACACCTAGGATAATTAATAAATAATAAACAAGGTTATATGCTAGAAGCATAAACCATATGCAACAATATAAATCTAAACTATGAACCAACTAGGTAATCTAGGATGGTGAGATCTACAAAACCAGAGGAACAAATGCACCATAATGTGTTATGCAACAGGGAACTATACTGGATTTGTTCTAGGGTAACATAACACTTCATTTGACATCTAGAACCTAGCATAACGAAAGTTATGCAACAACATATATTATAAGTAGGTACACATATATCATAGACATCACATGATTCTAGTCTATCAGCACATGTGCAACATGGCATGAAATTATCTATACAACAAACCTAAGGTATAGTCATGCTAAACAAAAATTAAAAAAATCAATCATTAATTCTTCCACGATTAGATAAATAAAAGCAACTCCTAAAACAATTCTAAAGAATTATAAATATGGCGAACAGTCACCAAAATTTGTACGCACACATAACACATGACTACAAAATTATATTTTGTGACTCATACCAAATTTATATTTTATAAACAAAATACTAAACAAGACAATCATTCATAAAAATATTAGTACGCATGCATAAAAGAGAAATACATGCTACCATAAATTATCGAGCCGAAACAACGTTCAACAATTTTATAAATTTAAACAAGAGCAACTAAATCTAGTAAATAATACATTACTCCTAACAATATGAAATAACTATACGAGCGAGTCCTAGGCATGTCATGAGCATATACGATAAATAACGTATTTTAACAAACAAACAAAAATACCACCAATCAACAAACAGTAAAATCTACACCACATCCAATTGATCAAACAAGTAATCTAACTAATCTACACCACATCCAATTGATCAAACAAGTAATCTAACTCCTCCACGGGGTTACGAAGGTCCTAGGGGGTATTTCATCCATGGGGCACGAAGTCATATGACGAATGAAAATTAAAGAAAATGTGAATACCATCGGATGGCCTCCGGTTCATGGACATGGCGGAATTGGCGCGCCCAACTACCATCATAGGATGTAAAGAGATGTCTACAACATGCTACGGGTATGATATAGCACGTGTATAAAAGGAATTAGGCAGAGACTCACCGAGCGCGACGAATTGATGCGATGAACTTGATGAACAGTGTGGACGAACATATAAAATTCTTCGCGTGTGATCGATGGATCGCATTCTTTCTTCTCTGAATGGAATCATGGTGTGGAGGGGAACCTTCTGGCCCAAGGGCATGGACGGGGATGGTCTCCTTCATCGGAATCGAGGACCGACATCCATGGAACACCGTTTCTTTGGGAGGAGTTCTCTGGGAGGATGGAGAAGAGATGGCAGAGGGCTAAGGGAAACGAGGGAGGAGATTGAGGCGTAGGTCCCTGTGCATTTGGAAACGATGGACACTTATGGAAATTATGGAGGAGGGCAGGAGGCAGCTTCATGCGTGAGTGCTTGGCAGTTTCTCTTCGTGTAAGTTTATCTTCCTGTAGGTGCTACCGTACAGAGGAAGGAGAGGTGTCGCTTGGTTGGAAGATGGGCAAGTGGAGAGAATTAAGGCAATGGAAGAGTCAAGGAGGGATTAAAGGAAAGCCATCCCGCAAGGATCTATCCAGTTTCATCCTTCTCTGTAGGTTACCTGTACATGTACGTGTGAGTGGAGATGAAGCGTTCGGGGCTGCCATAGGAGATGGGCTAGGTGGAAGGAAGGAATTAGACCAAGGCCCAGGTGGGAGATAATTAGTAGAAGAGAGAAAAAAACAACTTGAGCTGGGCCTATTCGGTTGAAGAACAAACAAAACATAGGACATGGGTTGCGCCCATTCTGATGGAGAGAGAGAAAAAATGGTTGCACACAGGAGAAAGATATATGTTGGCCCAATGGAGTTTGACCCTGAGATTGAGAGGAAGACAAAAAATGATTTTCTTCTGAGTAACATCTAGAGAAGGAAAAGAAGCTCGAACAATCAAAAAAATATCAGAAACCCAAAGAAAATTCAAGGTGCATATTATAATATGTTGTAGATGAAAAAATAAAGCTCGACTAAAGAAAAGAAGTAAACTCAAATTTTAATTTAGGTTCACATTAGTTCAAATTAAATCCACCAAATTATAAACATCCAGTTTAAGCTTTGTTAACAAATAAAACAAATTAAATTTTCTCGCCCTGATTTTTGGAAAACTTTTTCTTAAACATTCCGAGAATCGGGATGTTACACTTTGTTTAAAATTTAGAACTTCACTCTTGGGAGACACGGAGAAGATAAGAGACTAGTCATGACGACAAGCAAACAAAGTAGCACGCGAGCAAATAAGAGGAAAACGGGCAAAAGAGACAAATAGAGAGGGAGGATAGAGAGAGATGGCGAATAAAAACGTAAAGGGTGAATTGGGGGGAGAGGAAAACGAGAGGCAAATGGCAAATAATGTAATGCGGGAGATAGGGATTGTGATGGGTACTTGGTATGTTGACTTTTTGCGTAGACCCCCCGGCAACGGCGCCAGAAATGGCTCGTTGTCGGGAGTCAAATCTTGACTTGTGCGAACCTCCCCGGCAACGGCGCCAGAAATCCTTCTTGCTACGTCTTGAGCTTGTGTTGGTTTTCCCCGAAGAGGAAGGGATGATGCAGCAGAGTAGCGTAAGTATTTCCCTTAGTTTTTGAGAACCAAGGTATCAATCTAGTAGGAGACCACGCTCAAGTCCCTCGTACCTGCACAAAACGATAGCTACTCGCAACCAACGCGATTAGGGGTTGTCAATCCCTTCACGGTCACTTACGAGAGTGAGATCTGATAGATATAATATTTTTGGTATAAAGATGCAAAGTAAAAAGTAAAAGCAAAGTAAAAAGCAAAGCAAGATTAAAGTAATGGAGATTGATATGATGAGAATAGACCCGGGGGCCATAGGTTTCACTAGTGGCTTCTCTCAAGAGCATAAGTATTCTACGGTGGGTGAACAAATTACTGTTGAGCAATTGATAGAATTAAGCATAGTTATGAGAATATCTAGGCATTATCATGCATATAGGCATCACGTCCGTGACAAGTAGATCGAAACGATTCTGCATCTACTACTATTACTCCACTCATCGACCGCTATCCAGCATGCATCTAGAGTATTAAGTTAAAAACAGAGTAACGCCTTAAGCAAGATGACATGATGTAGAGAGATAAATTCATGCAATATGAAATAAACCCCATCTTGTTATCCTCGACGGCAATGATACAATACGTGCCTTGCTGCCCCTTCTGTCACTGGGTAAGGACACCGCAAGATCGAACCCAAAGCTAAGCACTTCTCCCATGGCAAGAACTACCAATCTAGTTGGCCAAACCAAACGGATAATTCGAAGAGACTTGCAAAGATAACCAATCATACATAAAAGAATTTAGAGAAGATTCAAATATTATTCATAGATATACTTGATCATAAAGCCACAATTCATCGGTCTCAACAAACACACCACAAAAAGAAGATTACATCGAATAGATCTCCACAAGAGAGGGGGAGAACTTTGTATTGAGATTCAAAGAGAGAGAAGAAGCCATCTAGCTACTAACTATGGACCCGAAGGTCTGAGGTAAACTACTCATGCTTCATTGGAGAGACTATGATGATGTAGAAGCCCTCCGTGATGACGGCCCTCTTCCGGCGGAGCTCTGGAACAGGCCCCAAGATGGGATCTCGTGGATACAGAAAGTTGCGGTGGTGGAATTAGGTTTTTGGCTCCTGTTCTGATCGTTTGGGGGTACGTGTGTATATATAGGAGGAAGAAGTACGTCGGAGGAGCAACGAGGGGCCCACGAGGCAGGGGGCGCGCCCTAGGGGGGGCGCCCCCCACCCTCGTGACCACCTCTTTTGTTCCTTGGAGCAGGGCCCAAGTCTCCTGGATCATGTTCGGTGAGAAATCACGTTCCCGAAGATTTTATTCCGTTTGGACTCCGTTTGATATCCCGTTTCTTAGAAACACTGAAATAGGCAAAAACAACAATTCTGGGCTGGGCCTCCTGTTAATAGGTTAGTCCCAAAAATAATATAAAAGTGGAAAATAAAGCCCAATGTAGTCCAAAATAGTAGATAATATAGCATGGAGCAATCAAAAATTATAGATACGTTGGAGCGTATCACCAATCCATACCCAGAATTACATCCAAACCTTGTTATTCCAAAATGATCAAATCCGAGGGAAACACATGCCTACCTATACTCAATGTCACTTGAAAACATCTATTACTAGCCATATACTCCGCTCCTGGTGAGCTTACTAGCATAGGTGTTCTAAGAACTTTGGTGGGCAGGTTATACTTATCCACAAATTTCCTTGATATTTATGAATGCGATGCACCAGTATAAAAAAGAACGAGTGCAGTAAATGACTTAACCAAAAACTTACCGATTACTACATCCGGCTGCTCTTCAACCTCCTCCACGTTAACGTGGTTCACCTGTCCCCTGTTGAAAGGGTTAGGCTTCTTCCTAGAGATTCCATTGCCATTTCCATTCTGGGATTCAGGACATTCATTGGTATAATGTCCGGTCTTCTGGCACTTGAAACAAGTGACTTGGCTTAGGTCTCTCTTGGTTGAGGTTGATGGGTTGGTGCGGTTCTGGCAGTTGCTTCCTCCATTCCCATTACTGTTCTTGGTGCCATTGTGGTTGTGCGAGCTACCTCCTCCATGGGTATGCTGAAAATGTCCTCCTGGTCTAGGGGTAAAACGTGGCTTCTGCTGAGCTCCTGAATTGTACTTCCCTTGTCCATACTTCCTCTTACGGTTATCAATCTGCTGTTGCTTCCCTTCAATCATAAGAGCACGATCTACCAACTCCTGGTAGTTGTTGAAGGTTGCTACCATCAACTGCATGCTCAACTCATCATTCAGTCCTTCCAGAAACTTCTCCTGCTTAGCTGCATCCGTAGCAACGTCATCTGGGGCATAACGTGCTAGCTTACTAAAATCCTCCACATAGTGGCCAACTGTCCGTCCTCCTTGGCACAAGTTGCGAAACTCTCGCTTCTTCATGGCCATAGCTCCTACTGAAACATGGGCAGTACGGAAAGCCTGCTGAAACTGGTCCCATGTGACAGTGTCGACAGGGAAAGTGGCTGTGAAATTCTCCCACCATGATGCGGCGGGTCCTTCAAGCTGATGTGCGGCAAACTTCACCTTTTCCGCATCTGCGCATCCTGCCGTGATCAACTCCCTTGCTGTCTTGCGGAGCCAATCATCTGCTACTATCGGCTCGGTGCTACTGGAAAACACCAGCGGATTCATACTAAGAAAACGGGCTAAGTGATCAACATGTGGTGGTGGTGGTGGGTTGTTGTTGTTGTTCCCCCGATTTTGATTCTGGACTAGCAACTGCATCAACGTGTTCTGCTGCTGGATCAACTGAGTGAGCTTCGGTGGGAAGGTAAATCCGGGGTCACGTCTCGGAGGCATCTGAGGGTTTAGAAAAGATGAGATTTAAGAATAGAGAGGGGTCTAAAGAGAAAACACTACCCATATGCACATGAGGCAAAAGCAAACAATTCACTTCATTCACTCAATCAAACAAGGGCATACAATCGATCTAACTATCGCAAAAGTGCTCGGACTACTATATTTACATGGTGGACTACTACTACTGATAGGGTGGTCTACTAGAAATATTCTTCGGTTGCAGACTCCATGATATCTGCTCCGGCTTCATCAACATAGTCATCATCGCTATCATCTGGATCCGAGTCAGTGTCGTCGATGATGATGTAGTCTTCCAGGCGAATCTCCTTGGGTTCTTCGTCTTCTTCTACTGGTCTAGGGCCTCCCATAAATATTCCAATCTTCTTGATCAGATCGTCATTCTTCTCCACTAATACTTCGATTTCCTCTTCATAATATTCACATGTAGCCTTGATTTCTTCCTCTAGTTCCTTGATTCTTGTCCTCACCTTCTTCGGATCTATCATGTCGGTGCACATCTGGTTCTCCTGACATTGAATGTGCTGGTTTAACTCCTGGATAAAAGCTGCAATTGATATATCCTTCCTGGTGCTGATCATCTCCCAGTGCTCATCTCGGCGCCCACAAATCTGGTAGATAGTATCCTTGAGATCATTGCGGTAAACTTCTCCAATGCGTCCCATGGTGATGTGAGCTGCCATGTTCTTTCCTAGACTCCAGGTTGGTGCATCAAAAGAAAACTCTATGGGCTCAGTGACTGGCATGAACGTCCTTCTTGGAACTTGAACTTGAATCATCCAGCGCTCTTCTTCAGGTAAAGTGGAGTTGTAGGTTCCGGTGAAGCTTGGCACTCCTATGTTCAGATATCTAGTGACTTCCTTCAAGTGACGTCCAAAGGGTATATCTTCATCCGGCTGTGTGAACTTGTTCCTTGCATCCGCCATCCTAAAAGAGTAGAAAAGATGAGAAGTGAGAATGAGAAGAGAGAGAGTAGTGATCTAGGTCTTTTTAGCTTAGTGGTCGTGTCCTACAGTCAGCGTGTGCTCTGATACCATCTTGTAGCGACCAGACCTCAAACGGTCCAATCCCTGTGCTCATGTGTCATCCCTAGATCAGTAATGCTAACACCACACAGTACTTGAAGGATTTATAATAGAGTAGCAATCACACACTTATTACATTGAGTGTCTCAAAAGAGAACTTATTACAATAAATATGGCTTAAGGCCATCTATTAACGATAACAACGGAAGGCTTGGAAGATAAGTGAGTCCATCAGCTCCAACGACATCACTGAGTATAGAACCACGACCTAAAGTCTGCAACATGAAAATACATGGAATATGCTGGCAAGGTAACACATAGAGATGCAATGAAAGTAATAGGCTATACTATATGCATATTTGGCCGGTGGAAAGCTCTATGGTTAAATTTTGCGTAAAGCCGATTTTTCCCTACTTCAAAGGAATAAATTTTATTTAACTATCATGGTAGTTGTTAAACATTGAAAATGGTTGACAGCATTCTCAATCCCAATTAAGCATCAACATTAAAAACCCAACAACATTAATTTAGAGTAACATGATGAGATTCACATGATAATCCAGGTACTAGATACTCAAGATGTCCATAACCGGGGACACGACTAACCATGATTAGTTTATACACTCTGCAGAGGTTTGTGCACTTTTCCCCACAAGACTCGATCTCCTCCGTTGAGATTCTCGCACTACAGGGTGTTTGAGAAACGGATGACCGACACATAGTCTTTCAGAAGCGCTAGCACCTTACGATCGGGTAGACCATTACACCTACTTTCCCATACATCTGCTAGTCTACCACTGTAAGAGTTCGCACGACTTAATCAACTATGCTAGAGCCCATAGTAGCTTGTGGCTGCACACGGAAGTTTCTAGCATGAATAATCTCATGATCCCTTTGAGCCTGGGTGGCGGTCCAAAAGAAAAACAGGCAATCTCTGGAATACCCAGGTGCCTCAATCCACCCAGATGTGTATTTAAGTTGCCACCTCATATAAACCATTAGTTTAACAATCTCACATCTGTCATGGATACACTCACCCAATCCACGTCTACTAGCATAGCATGACATAAGTAAGCAAACGTAGAAGTAACTCCCAAAGGTTTGATAATAAACAGGTAATAGGTACTACCTCAACTACTTCCCAGAACCCACAATTTAATTAGATCCTAATCATGCAATGTGTGAGGATTGATCTAATGCAATAAAAACTGGGTAGTAGGAGGTATGATCAAAGTGTTACTTGCCTTGCTGATGATCCGCAAAACCTAGCGATTCGAAGTAGCAAGCGGCGCACTCCAGGTACTCTATCGCAAACAAACAAGCATACAATAAGTACTCAACTAATGCACAGGTAAGACTCGAATAAGATATCTAATCAGAAAGTTCAACTTAAGAACTCCGGTTGGCAAAAAAATCAAATCGAACGAAGCAACGAAAGACAAACGGCAAAAGAAACATGCTTCGTTTACTATTCTGGATCTAGGGAAATTTTTATAGTGGCAAAAACTTGTTTGAGTTGGTTAAACGGAAAGAGGGTTTCGAGACGAAACTCCAGGCGCTTGAATCGCCTGATTCCGATAAATGAGCGAAAAGTTATACTAGAACGAAAATCGGATCAGGAATCGCGATCAGAAAAATCACAGATTTAATCCGAGAAAAAGAAAAACGACGAACAGATTAACGAACGAACGTTCGTTATCTGGATCTAAACGATGAACACGTTCGTTAAGACGAACGAACGAGCGAACGCTCGCTAAATAACTAAACCGAAAAAACGATCTAACAAAAAAAACAGATCTATGTTTTTTTTTAAACCGATCGGTTTTCTTCGCGAAAACCGAGGCAACGACGTCTACCTTGGCGGCTCCGGCGAACGGCGGCGGCGGTGGCGCGGCTCCAGCGATCGTCGGCGGCGGCGCGGGGCGGCGGCGTGGGTGGCGGCGGCGGCGCTAGGGTTTGGGGCTCGGTTGGGTTCCTCCCCCGGCTTATAAGGCCGGCCGGGCTAGGTGTCCGGGTCGGACACGGCCCATTAGGTCAGTTCGCGTTTTTTTAAATAGTTACGCTCAGAAAAAAACAAACAAAAGAAATACTATACGGACTCGAAAAATCCCGAAATAAATTTTCCCCGGCTTCTAAAATCAAGCCGCACAGGATGAACATTTATTTAGGGCCTAAATGCAATTTTGAAAAACGTGCATTTTTCCTAAATTCAAATAAAATAGCAAATAAAACCAAAATAAAAATCTTATTTGATTTTATTAGTAAATCCTCAATATTTCTTTATTTTGGGAAAGTCATTTTATTCCCTCTCTCATATTTTTGTAATAGAAATAATTGAAGATAAAATAAATAAAATCAAATGATCCTATTTTTCAAAATTTGAGAAAACTCAAATATGAAAATAACGAAATCCCCAACTCACTCTGAGGGTCCTTGAGTTGCGTAGAATTTCTAGGATCAACCAAAATGCAATAAAATATGATATGCAATGATGATCTAGTGTATAACATTCCAAATTGAAAATTTGGGATGTTACAAGGACTCCCTCAACTGCATTCCCCAACAGTGGCATCCGAGCCAGGTCTATGCGTAGATGTTATATGAACGAGTAGAACACAAAGAGTTGTGGGTGATAATAGTCATACTGCTTACCAGCATGTCATACTTTGATTTGGCGGTATTGTTGGATGAAGCGGCCCAGACCGACATTACATGACCGCGTTCATGAGACTGGTTCTACCGACGTGCGTCGCGCATAGGTGGCTAGAGGGTGTCTGTTTCTCCAGCTTTAGTTGAATCGAGTGTGACTACGCCCGATCCTTGTTGAAGGTTAAAACAACACACTTGACGAAAAATCGTTGTGGTTTTTGATGCGTTGATAAGAATGGTTCTTGCTAAGCCCGTAGCACCCACGTAAAACTTGCAACAACAAAGTAGAGGACGTCTAACTTGTTTTTGCAGGGCATGTTGTGATGTGATATGGTCAAGACGTGATTATATAAATTGTTGTATGATATGATCATGTTTTTTTTTTGAATATTTGATATGATCATGTTTTGTAACACAATTATCAGCAACTGGCAGGAGCCATATGGTTGTCGCTTTATTGTATGGAATGCAATCGCTATGTAATTGCTTTACTTTATCACTAAGCGGTAGCGATAGTCGTGGAAGCAAGAGTTGGCGAGACGACAACGATGCTACGATGGAGATCAAGGTGTCAAGCCGGTTACGATGGTGACCATGACGGTGCTTTGGAGATGGAGATCAAAGGCACAAGATGATGATGGCCATATCATATCACTTATATTGATTGCATGTGATGTTTATCTTTTATATATCTTATTTTGCTTAGTACAGTGGTAGTATTATAAGATGATCTATCACTAAATTTCAAGGTATAAGTGTTCTCCCTGAGTATGCACCATTTCTACAGTTCGTTGTGCCGAGACACCATGTGATGATCGGGTGTGATAAGCTCTACATTCACATAGAATGGGTGCAAGCCAGTTTTGCACAAGCATAATACTCGGGTTAAACTTGACGAGCCTAGCATATGCAGATATGACCTCAGAACACCGAGACCGAAAGGTCGAGCGTGAATCATATAGTAGATATGATCAACATAGTGATGTTCACCATTGAAAACTACTCCATCTCACGTGATGATCGGACATGGTTTAGTTGATATGGATCACGTGATCATTTAGATGACTAGAGGGATGTCTATCTAAGTGGGAGTTCTTAAGTAATATGATTACACTAGTGCAGAACTGGGCAATAGCACCGGTTCGTAAGGGGCTTTAGTGCCGGTTCGGTAACCAGCACTAAATTGTAGGCACTAAAGGCCCCCCTTTAGTACCGGTTCAGCATGAACCGGTGCTAAAGGGCAAACACGTGGCACGAGCCAGCTCCATGGGCGCGTAGGACATTAGTACCGGTTGGTAACACCAACCGGTACTAAATGTTTTGGTGTGTTTTGGTTTTATTTTTTTATTTTTACTTTAATTTTGTGTTTTCAATTTAATTTAGTGATTGTTTTACATTATAATGAGTTGTTAAATCATTAGGTGATTAGTTTGACTGGATGCGTGTGGATCCTAGCTAAGTCATCAAGTATATGTCATATCCATATTATATATACTTGATCACCTACTTAAGTGATCGAGGTAATATGGATATGGCATATATATACTTGATCACTTAGCTAGAATCCATCCAGTTGAAACTAATATACAATTTATTTCATAAATGATATAATAACTCATCATCATCATCATCATCATCATCATCATATTGATTAATATAAAAACTCTTGCATCATATATATCATCACCAACGGTTTTCATAGCAAAGATATCATCGAGTTCAACATGGTAATGATATTATAAGCGTTCATAACACCACAAAAGCAAATCACTCTTTGAGATTAAGTTCAGGACGAAGAACACGGACATGAGAGGACAAGTACTAAGAGCATGAACTAGCTAATTAATCACTCCTGCTGCTCTCTCTCTCAGGTAAAATAGCATAGAACATGTATAGCTTTGCTGATTCATCATATTGGAGCATGCAGATGAACCTGTCTCCTAATTGTGGGTTGCGCTTCTGATTGCTGCCCCCTAGTACTTCTCTATGATCGTTCACAATTTTGCTCCAGTCTTTTAGTATTAAGCATTCCTCGCTATTAGAAATCCTGAATGCACTAAAGTGCATTGTAGGATATCTTGGCCGTAAGCTAACAATATTCATGGTACCTTTAGTCTCGATCTAATCAGGCACAACATTCATCGGGAGTCCCTGTTGAAGAACATCGTATAGTAACATACTTAGCAATGAAGTTTAGCTTAAAAAAATGATGTATGCAAAAGATGCACTGAGGAGAAATAGTAGAAATCTTACCATCTTTCCTAAATATATGTGACCGTAGTTCAGTACGAACACTATTGGTCGCACATTTTGAGTACTAACATTTCTAAGTGCAGGAAAGAAATTTGTCTTGATAGCATCAAGATCCTCAAGCCATGAAACATAATGACTTGTCTCCTCGCAGTTTAGTTCAGCCCCGGGACAGTGGATGGTGTCGTGGTTCTAACTCTGATAGTAATGTAGGGGGGTAAGTATGGAGAGGTGAGGTCTTAGCTATGGAGAGGTTGTAAGGATGCAAGGTTTACGAGTTCAGGCCCTTCTCGAAGGAAGTAAAAGCCCTACGTCTCGGAGCCCGGAGGCGGTCGACTGGATTATGTGTGTATGAGTTACAGAGGTGCGAACCCTTGTCTCGGAGGAGGGGGTGGCTTATATAGAGTGCACCAGGACCCTGGCCATCCCACGTTACGAAGGGTTCAATGTACATTAAGGCAGGGCGTTTCTGGTAACGCTAGTAATAAAGTGCTATGATGACCATAAAAGCTACTTAATGACCGACCGTTAGAGTGCGGGGCGCCTTTAGGTCTCCTGGCCGTCGAGTGGTTGGGTCTTGGTCGAGTGATTGCTTCTTGGTCGAGTGTCTTCGAGTCTGTCGAGTGGGACACCTTCAAGTCGATTGAAAGGTGATTTCTTCTAGAGATGTCTTTGGGTAGGGAAGTTAGGGCAGGTCCATGACCCCACCCTAGGTTCATAGCTTCATCATTAGCCCCCGAATGGATTGAGGTTTGAGTGGGAAAGGAGTTGAGGACCTCTCCGACTCATTTTTCATGTCGTGAGCATATCTTGCTTCGGATCAACGGACCCGAGTGATGACAGCAACTTCCTTTTCAGTCGCTTTGATCCATTCTTAGTTCTTCGTTGAGTGAGTTTCTTTACCTGTAAGGCTCCGAGTGACGGTGTGGAGGAGATCTTTTAGTCTGACAAGTTTGTTGCTGCCCGCGGATTTAGTGGGATCTGAATTTTGGGAAGCGCGCGGGACGGGGGAGGCCGTCTGGGCCTACCAGTCAGCCACTCGGAAGCGGCCTCATATAAGGCGTTGGACTGGAGTCCCCCGAACAGTGTGCCCCATTACCTCTTCTCCTCCTCACGCCTCTCTGCTGCGCTCGCTCTCGCCCCAGCGCCACCGCACCGCACGCGTCTTGTCGGCGACAATGGTGAAGGAGAAGATAGTGGCTCTGGAGTGGGCGAAGAAGGCGACGACAAAATCAAAGGGGAAGGCGACGAGCCGGGGCGGATCTTCCTCGCGGACTGGTCTGCCGAAGGGTTGGATCCAGGGCGACTGGATCCACTCAAGGATCTCCCAAGAAGACCTCGATGACCTGGCCGAGGGAGGGCTGATCCCCTACGACTCGGCGCGGCTTCCGGGGAAGGAATCCGAGCCGCAACCCCGGGAGGGTGAGCGCGTTCTTCTTGCCACCCATGTCGACCGTGGGTTTTCCTTGCCTCCTCATCCTTTCTTCCGAGGGTTTCTGAACTTCTTTGGGGCTCAACTCCATCATTTTACCCCCAACTCAATCGTTTATCTTGCTGCGTTCATTTCCTTGTGTGAGAACTTCTTGGGTTGTCGACCTCACTGGGGTCTTTTCAAGCATATTTTCACTTGTCGCTCCTAGACAGTGAAAAAGGCTAATCCGAGTGACGAGAGGACCCAAGTGATCCAGATGTGTGGGGGTCTTGGCATCTATACGAGGGGGAAAAGCTCCTTTCCGGCCATGATTCTTCCCGATTCAGTTCGCGGATGGCAGTCGACCTGGTTCTACTGCAAAGACCAGTCGAGGCCAGGGCAATCGACTGGCCTCCCTCCCTTTACCATGGACCGAGTGGAAAAACCCTCCCCTTTGAAGGTGCTCCCGGAGGAGAAGGCGCACGTGAAGGTGTTGGTCAACCGAGTGGTCCAGCTCATTCGTGATGGGGTAACTGGTATGGATCTCTTGGAGGTCTTCCTTCAGCGGCGCATCCAGCCTCTCCAAGCCCGAGACCACCCGATGTGGATGTATTCGGGTCTAGAAGACTCCACTCGGATCCACCCGAAGGAGGTCGATGACGACACGTTGGAGAAGTGGCTGTCGAGCATTACCGGGAACAAGGACAACCCCAGAGGAGCCAGGAGAGTTCCCCCATTCGACCAGTCGCGTGTACCAGAGCAGGTCTGATTCTGAGTTTTTGCTTGTAATATGAATTCACTCGCGCAACTATCTGTATTGCGTCGACTGACTTTGTTCTCCCTGCTTTCTTTCAGGCCATTATCGAAATGTATTCGATGCCCAACGGGGAGCAAGAGCAAGCTCTGGAAGGCGAGGCGAGTGGTGGCGAAAGTGGCGAGTGGACTTCCGATGGTGAAGGGGATGGAGGAAGCGACGACTCGAGTGATGAGGAAGAAGTCGAGCCGCCTCCTCGCATAGAGAGGCGATCCAAGCTTGACCAGGATCCGCCGAGCGCCCGTGACAAGGTGACTGCTCAGGCTGGACAGTCTTCGAAGCGTCCTCGGATCTCTTCACCAACCACGACCGAGAAGGCGCCAAAGCACCCCAAAGTTGCAGAACTGAAGACTCGGAAGGCGCTGCCGAAGATCAAGATCGATATCCCTGTCGCCTCCGCGTGAGTGTTTCTCCTTGTATTCACTCGACGCTCTGCGCTATTTATTTTTCTTGTTTTAACTGGACGAGCTTTGGAATTGTTAGCGCTGCCACTTCTAGGACCTCAGCTTACAGGGATGATGATGAGGTGATGGAGGATGCGGTCACTTCTAATCCGGGTATGATTTCTGCCATACTATCTTTCTTTGGTAGATTCAACTGCATCGTGCATCATTGGGTGACGTGATTTTGGCAATTTGAACTTGGTACAGCTCCCAACATTATTGACCTCCCTAATGATGATGAAGATCCCGAGAGGTCTTTGACGAGGAAGAGTAGGCGAGCTCCTATAAGTGAGGCGCTGCAGTCGACGCCGAGGGCGGAACTAGTCGTTCAGGACACTGGTGACGTCAATCGGGGTTCTGTTACCTTCGCGGAGCCCCTGTCGAGTGCCTTGCCTTCTTCTTCGACTGCTCAGGCCCCTGTCGACCCGCCTTCACTTTTTGCAACTCACCATGTCCCGGAGGACGAGGTGAATGCTGCTAGGGAAGCCATACGCCAGGCGGGAATTATGATGGAGAAGATGAAGACGGTGCGGGACGCTAGCCAAGCCGCCTATGATGCCAGCTCGGCTCTCCAGAGCAATGTTCAGGTTAGTTGGTCGCCGCTTGTTCTGTTAGGATATGCTATCTAAAGATTCTTTCTGGAAATCTTTTCATCTGTACACCGACTGGGTGTGTCGATTGAATTTTTTGGACGGACTACTGGCAGTCGACCGTAGTCTTTGTATTTTGTTGAGTAAAACCGAACTGGTAGTTTGTTTCTTCCGCTCGATCCGGTCGAGTGGAATCAGAACCGGTGGGGGCACGCAAAGTGCACCCACTGGGTGTAGCCCCCGAGACCGCGGTCGACTGCTGGCAGTCGACTGTGGTCTGAGTTCTACTTTGTCTCTTTTTTCTGAACTCGACTCCGGCGGGCCGGTCGAGTGGAGTCAGAACCGGTGGGGGCACGCAAAGTGCACCCACTGGGTGTAGTCCCCGAGACTATGGTGGACTGCGGGCAGTCGACTATAGTCTTAGTATTTGTCGTTTTTTGCTGTGGAATAATTTCTCCCCTTTGATTTCAGAAATCTTGTGATCTTGGAGCTCACTTCGCTGATTTGGAAAGTCAGCAGATTCAACTGAAACTTGACTTGGAGCTGGCCGGGACAGAACTGTAGACGGTCAGAGACGCCGCCGCCGGTAAGACAAGTCTGTCGACTGGTCAGTTTTAGGACCGAGCACCCTTCTGCTATTTCTGAATCAATCATCATTTCTTTGCAGAAAAACTGAGGGAGGCTTTGGCGAAAAAGGATCAGGATTTGTCTGCTGCCCAGAAGGAGGCTGACGACAGGACCGCTCTGGCCGAACAGAAGCTGGCTTCAGTCGGCCAGTTGGAAGAAGAGAATACCATGCTGAAGACTGCTCTGAATGAAGCCAATAGGGAGTGCACACGTTGGAAGAAGGAGAACCTCAACCTGACCGAAAAGATGGAAGGCGTCGCTCGTAGGAGGGACGATCTGGAGAGCTACCTAAGGAGCCTTGCCAAGAAGTTGTATATCAAGCTTGAAGGTGCACATTTAGTTCCAACTGATTTTTTTGTGTCGACTCAGTGTATGAAAACTGACTTATCCTTGGATCGTGAATGCAGAGTTTTGCCAGAACTGTGAAGAGGAGACTGGGCAGATCGAACCAGGTTTGGATCCAATCAACTCTCCCGTGAAAGATGAAGCTGCCATGTACTTGCTCTGACTGGAATCTCGCATTGACGATGCCGTGGACTACTTGGCTCGACTGAAGGTCGCCATGTCACCGATCGACCCGGCACTTTGGCCAGAGGCTACGCTCCAAAACGATCTCGAGTCTCTGATGAATCGACTTAACGGAATCCCTGACCGAGTGTAGGAGTGGAAGAAGTATTCTGCTCGGTGTGGCACTGATGTGGCTCTGTCCTTGGTTCGTGTCCACTGCAAGGAGGTGCGACAAGACAAGCTGGCAGCAATAAAGGTCGCCAACACCCAGAAGCATGACTTCCGAACCTTTATGGAGACTTTCATCGCTGCAGCCACTCGGATAGCCGATGGCGTCAACCTGGATGAGTTTGTCGAGCCTGCCAGCCCTCCTCTCACGGAGTGAACAAACTCTTACGTCCCACCTTAAATTTGCCTCGAAATGCCGGGTGGTTTTTGTAACCGTTAAACTTTTTTGGGCCACATGCCCGAGTACCTCGATCCGTGATCCAGAACCTTTAGGATTTTATCTGAACTTGGTTTACCGTTGAATATCTTTATGAATCTCCTGCTGAGTGAACCCAATCTTTATTCGAGACAACTTTCTGTATTCGCAACACAGCTTCGAAGGAGGGGGAAGTAGTCGACCCATGCCTTGTATTTGTGGCGAAGCTCCCCAGGGGCGGGCGGCAGTCGACCCACACCCTGTTACTGCAGAGTGGGACGGAGCGCGCATTGTATTTGTGGCGAAGCTCTCCAGGAGAGGGGGAGGGGCAGTCGACCTGTACTTCATTACTGTAGAGCGGGGTGAATCGCGCATTGTATTTGTGGCGAGGCTCTCCAGGAGAAGGTGGCAGTCGACTCGTACTTCGTTACTGTAGAGCGGGATGAATCGCGCATTGTATTTGTGGCGAAGCTCTCCAGGAGAAGGTGGCAGTTGACCTGCCCCTCGTCGTCCTTGAGGATTGAGATGTGTTTGGGAGAAATTAGGCGAGTACTGTACTGCAGCTAAGCCCCCGAGTGGGAGGATTGCTCTCCACTCGGTAGGGTTTTTTCAAACTTAGGTGAGTGCCTGACTGCAGCTAAGTCTCTAGGTGGGAGAACTTAGGCGAGTACTGGACTGCAGCTAAGCCCACGAGTGGGAGGATTGCTCTCCACTCGGTAGGGTTTTTTCAAACTTAGGCGAGTGCCTGATTGCAGCTAAGTCTCTAGGTGGGAGAACTTAGGCGAGCACTGGACTGCAGCTAAGCCCCCGAGTGGGAGGGTTGCTCTCCACTCGGTAGGATTTTTCAAACTTAGGCGAGTGCCTTACTGCAGCTAAGTCTCTGAGTGGGAGAACTTAGGCGAGTACTGGACTGCAGCTAAGCCCCCGAGTGGGAGGGTTGCTCTCCACTCGGTAGGATTTTTCAAACTTAGGCAAGTGCCTGACTGCAGCTAAGTCTCTGAGTGGGAGAACTTAGGCGA
>NC_041382.1:68815871-68816288 GCF_002162155.2 Triticum dicoccoides | reverse complement strand
TTGCTCTCCACTCGGTAGGATTTTTTCAAACTTAGGCGAGCACTGGGCTGCAGCTAAGCCCCCGAGTGGGAGGCTTGCTCTCCACTCGGTAGGATTTTTTCAAACTTAGGCGAGCACTGGGCTGCAGCTAAGCCCCCGAGTGAGAGGTTTGCTCTCACTCGGTAGGATTTTTAAACACTTAGGCAAGCACTGGGCTGCAGCTAAGCCCCCAAGTGGGAGTCTGGCTCGCCACTCGGTAGGATTTTTAAACACTTAGGCGAGTGCCCGACTGCAGCTAAGTCTCTAAGTGGGAGAACTTAGGCGAGTACTGGACTGCAGCTAAGCCTCCGAGCGGGAGGATTGCTCTCCACTCAGTAGGATTTTTCAAACTTAGGCGAGTGCCTGACTGCAGCTAAGTCTCTAAGTGGGAGAACTTAG
>NC_041382.1:68803306-68815620 GCF_002162155.2 Triticum dicoccoides | reverse complement strand
GGCGAGTACTGGACTGCAGCTAAGCCCCCGAGTGGGGAGGGGGGGTTGCTCTCCACTCGGTAGGATTTTTCAAACTTAGGCGAGTGCCTGACTGCAGCTATGTCTCTGAGTGGGAGAACTTAGGCGAGTACTGGACTGCAGCTAAGCCCCCGAGTGGGAGGGTTGCTCTCCACTCGGTAGGATTTTTCAAACTTAGGCGAGTGCCTGACTGCAGCTAAGTCTCTGAGTGGGAGAACTTAGGCGAGTACTGGACTGCAGCTAAGCCCCCGAGTGGGAGGATTGCTCTCCACTCGGTAGGATTTTTCAAACTTAGGCGAGTGCCTGACTGCAGCTAAGTCCTTAAGTGAGAGAACTTAGGCGAGTACTGGACTGCAGCTAAGCCCCCGAGTGGGAGGATTGCTCTCCACTCGGTAGGATTTTTTCAAACTTAGGCGAAGCGGATTCGCAGCTAAGACACCCACTGGGGGATTTCTTACGCAAACAAAAACAATAATAATCACTGGGAAAATTATAACGCTCTTGTCTTTGATAAATACACTACATGAGTTTTTCTTATTACATCTCGTCCGAGTGAGAATTCAAGTATAAAAGGGGCGGAGCAGCTCGGCATTCCAGGCTCGTGGCTCATCAATCTGGTGATCGACATTGTAGAGGTGGTATGCTCCATTGTGGAGGACTCTAGTGACTATGAAGGGGCCTTCCCAAGTAGGAGCAAGCTTGTGTGGTTTCTGCTGATCCACTCGAAGGACTAAGTCTCCTTCTTGGAAGGCTCGGTTCTTCACGTTTCTGGCATGGAATCGACGCAAGTCTTGCTGATAGATGGTCGATCGGATCAGGGCCATTTCTCTTTCTTCTTCTAGGAGGTCGACTGCGTCCTGCCGGGCTTGTTCTGCTTCATCTTCTGAGTAGAGCTCAACTCTGGGAGCGTTGTGAAGCAGGTCACTCGGTAAGACTGCCTCGGCTCCGTAGACCAGAAAGAATGGGGTTCTTCTGGTCGATCGATTCGGGGTTGTCCTCAATCCCCAGAGGACTGATGGGAGCTCGTCGACCCATGCACCTGCTGCGTGCTTGAGATCGCGCATCAATCGGGGTTTCAGTCCTTTGAGAATTAGGCCATTTGCCCTTTCTGCTTGTCCATTCGACTGGGGGTGAGCAACCGAAGCATAGTCGACCAGAGTGCCCCGAGAGGCGCAAAAGGCCCTGAACTCATCGGAATCGAAGTTTGACCCATTGTCCGTTATGATACTGTGCGGAACTCCATATCTGAATATCAACTCTCTGATGAAACTGATAGCGGTGCAAGCATCGAGATTCTTGATAGGCTTGGCTTCAATCCATTTGGTGAACTTGTCGACTGCTACCAGCACATGAGTGAAGCCGCTCCTGCCTGTTCTCAGTGGCCCAACCATGCCCAGCCCCCAAACAGCGAAGGGCCAGATGAGTGGAATGGTTTTCAAGGCTGACGCAGGCTTGTGCGGCATATTGGAGTAATACTGACACCCTTCACATTTGTCGACTATCTCTTTAGCCATCTCATTGGCCCTTGGCCAGTAGAACCCCGCTCGGTATGCTTTAGCCACAATGGTCCGAGAGGACGCATGATGACCACAGGTCCCCGAGTGGATATCGTTAAGGATCATCTGACCTTCTTCTGGTGTGATACACTTCTGGCCGACCCCAGTCGCGCTTTCCCTATATAACTGTCCCTTTATGACTGTAAAGGCCTTGGATCGACGGACGATCTGTCGAGCCTCTTCCTCGTCTTCTGGAAGTTCTTTCCTTAGGATGTATGCGATGTACGGTTCTGTCCAGACGGGAGTGATAACCAGCACTTCCATTATCAGATCGACCACAGCTGGAACTTCAACTTCAGTCGGATCCGTGGCGCTTTTTGGCTGCGGGGCCTCTTCCGTGAAGGGATCCTCCTGGACTAATGGTGTGTGGATGTGTTCCAAAAACACATTGCTGGGAATGGCTTCTCTTTTGGAACCTATTTTTTTTTCAAATCATTAGCTGCTTGATTTTTCAGTCGGGGTATGTGATGAAGCTCCAACCCCTCAAATTTCTTCTCCAGCTTTCTCACGGCATTGCAATAACCAGTCATGGCTAGACTTCTGACATCCCATTCCTTCATCACCTGATTAACCACAAAATCTGAGTCGCCATAGACCATGAGGCGACGGACGCCGAGTGAGATCGCCATGCGCAACCCATATAGAAGTGCTTCATATTCTGCTTTGTTATTGGAGGAATCAAAATGGATTTGAAGAACATATCTGAGTTTATCTCCTCTGGGGGAGACCAACACCACTCCGGCACCGGAACCACTCAGCATCTTGGAGCCGTCGAAAAACATAGTCCAATGCTCCGAGTGAATCTGAGTCAGCAGCTTCTGTTCAATCCACTCGGCGACGAAATCTGCGATTGCTTGGGACTTGATAGCTTTCTTTGCCTCAAACTTGATATCAAGGGGAAGGAGTTCAATCGCCCATTTTGCCACTCGACCAGTTGCATCCCTGTTATGCAGGATCTCCGATAATGGAGCATCGCTGACAACTGTAATGGAATGATCAGAGAAGTAGTGAGCAACTTTCTTGGTGGTCATATAAATCCCATGTACGAGCTTCTGATAGTGAGGATATCTTTGCTTCGATGGGGTCAAGACTTCAGAAATATAATATACTGGGCGCTGAACTTTGAAGGTTTTCCCTTCTTCTTCCCGCTCGACCATAAGTACCGTACTGACGACTTGTCCTGTGGCTGCAATGTAAAGCAGCAAAGGCTCTTTGCTGATTGGGGCAGCAAGCACCGACTGGGTGGAGAGCAGAGCTTTGAGCTCTGCAAACGCTGCATCAGCTTCAAGAGTCCACTCGAACTTGTCAGACTTCTTCATCAATCGGTAAAGAGGTAATGCCTTTTCACCGAGACGAGATATGAATCAACTTAGGGCGGCCAAACAACCAGTAAGCTTCTGGACGTCGTGCACTCGCACACGGCTTTTCATTCGGAGTATAGTGCCAACTTTTTCTGGATTGGCGTCGATTCCTTGTTCAGAAATGAGAAAACCGAGTAACTTTCCGCCAGGGACTCCGAATGTACACTTTGATGGATTAAGCTTGATATCATACCTCCTGAGGTTGGCAAAGGTTTCAGCAAGGTCAGTCAGCAGGTCGGAACCCTTCCGTGACTTGACCACAATATCATCCATGTATGCTTCCATGTTCCGACTGATTTGAGTGAGTAAACACTTCTGAATCATCCTCATGAATGTGGCTCCGGCATTCTTGAGGCCGAACGGCATGGTAACATAACAGAAGCACCCGAATGGAGTGATGAAAGCTGTCTTGATCTCGTCAGGTCCATACAGACGGATCTGATGGTACCCGGAATATGCGTCTAAGAAAGACAGTCGCTCACATCCCGCAGTCGAGTCGACTATCTGGTCGATGCGGGGGAGAGGAAAATGATCTTTCGGGCAGGCCCGATTGATATGTTTAAAGTCAATGCACATGCGAAGTGACTTGTCCTTCTTGGGGACCATGACAACATTGGCGAGCCACTCGGAGTGGTAGATCTCTCGGATGAACTCCGCTGCTAAGAGCTGAGCCACCTCTTCGCCAATAGCTTTTCTCTTTTGGACGACGGACCGTCGAAGATGTTCCTTGACAGGTTTTACTTTTGAGTCGACTCTCAGGCGATGCTCAGCTAGCTCCCTGGGAACACCAGGCATGTCAGAAGGCTTCCATGCGAAGATGTCCCAGTTCTCATGGAGGAACTGGACGAGCGCTTCTTCCTATTTGGAGTCGAGTGTTGTTGAGATATGAGTCGGGGCGGCGCTGGGGTCGGTCGGGTGGATGTGAGCTGTCTTCGTGTTGCCAGTCGACTAGAAAGCTGACTCTGTAGCGGGCTTCTTGGCTCGCAACAGATCACTCGGGTCTGCAGTCTTTTGGTATTCCTGCAACTCCACTGCTGCCATCTGTGCGTCGGCGATCTTCGAACCCTTCTGAAAACATTCTTCCGCTTTCTTCCGATTGCCCGTAATGGTGATCACACCTTTGGGGCCCGTCATCTTCAATTTGAGATACACGTAACATGGTCGGGCCATGAAGCGTGCATAAGCCGGCCTGCCGAAAATAGCGTGATAGGCACTCTGGAAGTCTACAACTTCAAATGTCAACTTTTCTTTGCGGTAATTCTTGGAATCGCCGAAAACCACATTAAGAGCAATCTGGCCGAGTGATTCAGCCTTCTTCCCAGGAATGACTCCATGGAAACTCATGTTGCTGGCACTGAGTCTGGACATCAGAATGCCCATCCCCTTCAACGTCTCAGCGTATAATATGTTCAAACCACTGCCACCATCCATCAGGACTTTGGTCAGTCGAGTGCCTTCAACAACTGGGTCGACCACCAAAGCTTGCCTCCCAAGGGTGGCGATGTGCGTTGGGTGGTCGGACTGGTCGAATGTTATGGCAGTCTGAGACCATTTCAGGTAACTAGGTGTCGCTGGAGCGACCATATTCACCTCTCGGTTAATAACTTTCAGTCGACTTTTGCTCTCAACATCAGCAAAAATCATCAGGGTGGAATTGACTTGAGGGTATCCGTCATCACTGTCCTCTTTGTCCTCGACCTTGTCCGACTCCTTTCCCTTACCCTTGGGCTGCTTGCCCTGGAACTGCTGGATCAAAAGTCGACACTGCCGAGTGGTATGTTTCGGGTAAATAAAATTACCCTCTTCATCTTTCTTCGTGTGGACGAGACATGGTAAGTCCAACACATCATTTCCCTCCTGGTCTTTAACCTTTTTGGGGTTCCAAGGTCCTTTAGGTTTCCCTTTAGACTTTCCTTGGGCCAAAGCTAAAGCTTCCCCGGGAGCCGCTGGCTCGGCCTTTCGCTTCTGCTTCCGATTGGAATTGCCTCCGGTTTCTTGGGCGACTGACTTGAGCTTGCCACTTCTGAGTCGATCCTTATCTTTACCATTAGCGTACTTGGTGGCAATCTCCATCATCCGATTCAGGGACATATCTCCGATTCGACCGAATTTCAAATTTAGCTCTCTGTACTTGACGCCTTCCTTGAAGGCACAAACTGCTTGGTGGTCAGGCACATTTTCCACCGAGTGATGTAACGTGATCCATCTCTGGATGTAATCCCTCAAAGTTTCATTCGGCTTCTGCACACAAGACCGCAGTTCCGTCAGTCCTGCGGGTCGCTTGCATGTGCCCTCAAATGTGGTGACGAACACTCGGGAGAGATCTTCCCAAGTGTAAATGCTGCTAGGCGCTAACTGGTTTAGCCACGCTCTGGCCGAGCCCTCCAACATGAGAGGCAGGTGCTTCATGGCCACTTCATTATTGCCGCCGCCAATCTGGACAGCCACTCAGTAGTCCTCAAGCCAAGTATCAGGCTTGGACTCGCCAGTGAACTTACTGACTCCAGTCGCCAACCTGAAATTGGAAGGAATCATAGCAGCCTTGATGGCTCTACTAAAGCACTCTGGCCCCGAAACATGTACTCTGCTGCTGGCAGGCGCATCTCTGTCATGGCCTTCTCGGTGAGCTCTGTTCCTGTCGACCAGGCCCTGGACGAGGATGGATCTCGCGTCAAAGCCTGTCCCTCTAGGGTCGACTGGAATCCTTCGCCCACCACTATGAGGGCGCCTGTCATCCTGCTGGCGAGGCACATACGACCCGCTCCTCGGGGGAGGCGTGGGCACTCGACGTTGACCGTCACGATCAACTCGATGATCATACTGCTCATGGTTTTCATACTGGTCGCGCCGGTCTCCACGTCCCTCACGCCTCGGGGGCGATCTTAGGCTGTGAGCCGACTGGACTGTGTCCGCGGCAATGGATCTGCTGTGAATTCTGTTCCGCGACTGAGAAACAGCGGAATTCTGATCTCCTGCTGCCCGGAGTAGCGCTCTGATCTGCAGCAAGCCTCTGCCAGCCTCCGACTGGGAAGGCTGAATCGACTCCGCTATACGGGCCGCAACTGCTAAATTCTGAATCGCAGTCCGATATACCTACGGGGGCGGGAAGAGCTGACGTCGACTGGATTCGGGAACCCGTTGTCGCGCGCGCTCGTCGAGTGCTCGCTGGAGGTTCTCCAGTCGAGTGCGCTCAGCCAAGTTTGCCAGGCGCGCGTCCTCCAAGGCGCGAGCCTCGGGGGTTTCTCCAACGATAGGAGTGTGCAGCGCATCCATGTTCCGGCGGCGAAGTTCTTCTCTCTGCAGCGACGAGAGAGGCTCGGGAAGATACTCCTCATGGGGACGCGATGGGTCGCCTCCTCCTGCGCCTCCGTCGGTGCGGGTAAAACCGGGGGGACTGGGAGGTCCGTCGACCATCAGAATCTCCGCCGTCGGATCGCTACTGTCGCACTCGGATGCAGTCTCTTCGGAGCCAGTCGAACAGGCCATAGAGGGATTCGTCGGGCTCGATCGCCGCGACTTGAGGGGTGGCCGACTGACGGGCCACCGTGTGTCTCACCCACCGCTGAAGTCTCGACCGACCGGAGCGCTTGCGCCGGCGGGAAATGGGGAGGGAGGGCAACACGGGAGCCAACCGGTAGGGGGTCGACGGTTGCCGCAGGAGAATGTCGCGGACGTACGCGCTAAAGTGTGTTGCCCCACGGACAGGGAGTGCGTCCACGTCGAGCGGAGCCTCCTGAAGCCAGGCGGAGTCGTCGGCGATGAACGTGAGCGCGCCGAGACGGATCTCGCGGCCCTCCACCAAAACTCCGTCGAAAACCATGATGATTCGGGTCGGAAAAGATCGCAACTCCTCCAACAAAACGCTAAAACACCTGCCCCACGGTGGGCGCCAACTATCGTGGTTCTAACTCTGACAGTAATATAGGGGGGTAAGTATGGAGAGGTGAGGTCTTAGCTATGAAGAGGTTGTAAGGACGCAAGGTTTACGAGTTCAGGCCCTTCTCAGAGGAAGTAAAAGCCCTACGTCTCGGAGCCCGGAGGCGGTCGACTGGATTATGTGTGTATGAGTTATAGAGGTGCGAACCCTTGTCTCGGAGGAGGAGGGTGGCTTATATAGAGTGCGCCAGGACCCCGGCCAGCCCACGTTACGAAGGGTTCAATGTACATTAAGGCAGGGCGTTTCTGGTAACGCTAGTAATAAAGTGCTATGATGACCATAATAGCTACTTAATGACCGACCGTTAGAGTGCGGGGCGCCTTTAGGTCTCCTGGCCGTCGAGTGGTTGGGTCTTGGTCGAGTGATTGCTTCTTGGTTGAGTGTCTTCGAGTCTGTCGAGTGGGACACCTTCAAGTCGATTGAAAGGTGACTTCTTCTAGAGATGTCTTTGGGTAGGGCAGTTAGGGCAGGTCCATGACCCTACCCTAGGTTCATAGCTTCATCAGATGGTCCTGTCTACCAAGCGCCGGACATATTTGCTTGATTGGAAGTAAGCTGTCAATATTAATTAAGATCTATTAATTATTCAACTGGTTCAAATAATCTCATATCGAAGACATAAATATGGTTAAGAAACTCACATAATGGTAGATCTAGAGGCGTCTGCACATCGACCCAGATGTCTCTATTACCTTCAATATCATCTTCTAGACGAATATCAAAGGTGATAACCATATCAGTCTCAAATGCATAAGCCTTGCATAGTGCTTGTCAAGTTTTGCATTCAAAATAGGTGTATGTGTCTGCATTGTAATTTGACGTTGAAGGTATAACCATGCTTGGTCTTCAAGTAAACTCTTTTTACCTCCATAGTTTCGTTAGGACTGAAACCTATCTTATCCAAGACAAAAATTCTTGCATGGCAGGGGATACGCTAGTAGAATAGTGAAAAATTAAAATTAAAAGGTGAAGCAAAATGAAGCATAAGTCATGCTTAATTACGAAAAAAGACTTGTCGTTGTGACTTACTGTATCCACTTCGAAGTTCTCATCCAGCTTGATGCTGAAGCGTCTATCATCAACTAGAAAATTTTGGCCGCACAGGCCGCGCTGGTCTTCGCAGTATTCGCACATAATGAAATCGTGTTCATCGTCAGACGACATTCCTATGTTCATAGGTGAAACATTAAACACTTATTAGTTCTATTAATTTAACTAATTCTGTTAATTCAACTAGTTCAACTAAGCACTTACAAAAAATATACCTAATTAATTGAACTAATTCAACTAACTAGTTCAACTAATTAATTAGATAATGAAATCTTATATAACTAAATTAAATATATATCTAACATATAATTTATATCTAATATCTAACATATATGTTCATATATAGGTGAAACATTAAACACTTACTAGTTCTATTAATTCAACTAAATAAACTAGTTCTATTAATTCAACTAAGCATTTACTAAAAATAAACTAGTTCTATTAATTTCTTACTAAAATAAACACTACAAGAATACCCCCTATAAAGCAACACATATTCTACAACGTTTTGCCTATGTGTTGTAAAATTTACCATAAATACACATCTAAGCATTGTAGCATATGCGTTGTAGATTTGTGTAAAGCCCAATGCACTAACCCAACATCTTATCTAGCCCAGCCCAAGTTGGCTTTCACGGTTGACCTAGGCTTCCCTGTCCACAACCTCCTCTATTCCTCTTGAGCCCTCCCACGCCGGCCGCCGCCCCTCGTCAGTCGTTGCCACTGTTTTGCGCGGCTACGACCTACCTCCATCCCGGCGCGCCGCCCCTCACCACTCCCCTGCGGTCCTCTGTCCCGGTGCGCTGTCCCTCACCACCCCCTGTGATCCTTTGTCCCGGCGCGCTGTCCCTCATCACCACTCTTGTGCGACCCTGCATCCAGGCGCGCCGCCCCTCGTCACCGCTCCCCTGAGACCAACGACGGATCCAAGGTATGGACACGCACACCAAGCCTGCCACCAAGTTTGAGATTTTTTTTGACAAGCACACGCAACCGTATCACTCGTTCCATCCAGCAACAGTAGCAGCCGTGCCGGCCACTGGCGGATCCATGTTAGGTCGTGGGTGTACATTTGTACAGCCAATTTATTTTGCAGGTATAGTAGACATATGTATTAATAGCAGTGTCAGTGTTGTTTGAGCAAGGAACATCACGTCAATTCATATAACCTGGGCCTCAAACTCTACTCCAACAAGCATCTTAGTTTAAAAGTATCTCCTGCAATTCCCAGTTGGTCCATCGCCACTAGCTTGATTCCCTTACGTTGAGCCCCAAAGCCTAATACAAGGTTAGTTTTCATGCTAATACGGACCTTGTAGTATTGATGATATCATGTATTATTTCACTTCACTTACTGTAATCTTACCCTGTCTTTGTTTACATGTCTGATTTCAGGGTTGGTGTTGCTAGCTTCATCACCTTGCTGGTACAGAAGGTCATGATTAACATCAAGCCATACACGGTGATGTTACTGACATTACTTTACACTCCTGTTCTGAAGGAAAGGAGTTCTGCAGCCAACAGGGCCTTTGCGTCTTCTTGTGCTGCAGTTCTCAAATATGCCAGCCAATCTCAGGCTTAGAAACTTATTAAAGACACCGCTTCTCTGCATTTAGGTGAAAAACTTTTGAGTTATCTGGTGCAGTTCTTATTAAATCCTACTTAGCAATGTAGCAGTTGTTATTAGTGGATACAATGAAGTGGTTATCCCTGTAATTTTTCCTTCAAGGTATGTGAATGACATATCTTAAGTCTTAATCTTTCATCTTGAGTTTTGAAACTAATATGTCAGCTATTCGTGATGTTATTAAGTTCATTATCATTAAAACTATGAAAACTGTTCCCTTTAGTCTACGTACTGGATCTCAAATAACAAAACTTCTTTCAGTTTTGATGATGATAAAGAGACTAGCTTAGCCTCGTTTTCACCAGATTAAGTTTGTTTCCATGTCTGTTTTTGTTTCTTGCTGTTTAGTTTTGTTTAAAATCTGGACATACTGAAACAATTCAAGATTGCCAGGCAAAAAAAAGAGTCGAGATTCAGGCTACTGTAGTGGTGGTTGATACACTAGAAAAAAATGAATTTAAACCTTCACTACAACACTTGGTCAATTATCTGACTTCTATGAACGAGACTCCTAATCCATCTAAGCACTGGCAAATGTTCTTCAGGGTGGAAAAGCATTGATGAATATGGTGTCCGCCAAAGGTTTATGGCCCTGTTTGACAGTAGGTTTTATTGTTGTTCGTCTGCATGCTCTTCGATTTAAGCAGTCTTCTCGATTACTGGAGAACACAAGGATTAAGTCCTGCTTCCACTTATGATGTGGGATGAAGGTTTTCTGTGTAGCTCTGACCAAACTACAACCCCTCCAAAGTCAGATGCTGGCATTTAAGTTCGTTCTTCATCAGTTTTAATGCCAAGTATTCATCAGTTTTATGTATCCAACCTAGTCAACTAAGTTCCAAGTCTTTTCATCAGGTGAATGGCAAGGGATGTTGGGGTTCATATGATTTACATATAGATAAAAACTCAATTTTTCCTCCCATAGCAGTTACTTCCATGTACTTCTAGAATTATGAATATCATATAATTAGTTGATCAGGCAGTACTATTATGAAATACAATCTACTGTATAAAGTGCTTATTAACTAAATTTAATCTACTTCCTCTGATTTATGCCAATGATTTTTTTAAGATGGTGCTACATATTTGTTCGTTGGTGATGGACCTCAACAATCCGGCGTTTCCAATATGTTGGTGTCTGATCGAGGTACAAGCAAAATTTTGATTGCTTTGTTTCAGCAGCCTCACTTAGGACTATTATCCTTTCATCTTCCATATGGAGGGACTATAATACTAGTATTTATGAAGCTTTTTCATAATTACTTTATGAGTTCACATATAACTTTCATTTTCACTAGCAGGTAGGAACTAAAGTATTCTTGAAGAGCCTACAGAATCATAACGGAGATGCAGTTCTTGCTACAGTTGTAAGTTGTAATCCTAAATTTAAACTTGATGGTGCTGAACTTACAAATGAATAATGGGAAGTGCATGTCGATACGGCACTTGTGAAAACTTAAGTCTTGGTACGAAGTTGCAAAAGCTGCAATATTCGTGGTAATGCAGAAAAACAAAGATTGTACGACCTTCAACCCTTTGTACGTGAGTAATAACTTACCTCTATCACTACTTGCAACATGTCAATGCATTATGTGTTAACAACTCATTCTTTCTGTTTGTAGGTTCAAAGGATGAATGGATGATATGGGTATGTGGCAAGTACACTACAATGATGATGATGATGTTCCTGTTCCTGATGATGATGATGATGGATGTTTTCAGTTTTAGTTTAGTTGTAGGGATGTTCCTGTTAGATGATCTTCCTTGTTCAAGTGTTTAGTTGTAGTGATGTTGTTGGATGCTTTCAGTGTAAGTTTAGTTGTCAAATAATTATGTAGATTATGCATCACATTTGGATAATGTTCCTCCTATAATATGCACTCTTGTAATCCAACGGTTTTATCTAGTATATGATTTATTCCTCCTGAGAGTATATTCTCTTGCTTATTGTTCACTTGAAATACATAATTATCAATATTATGTGGAGCATTAATTTAATTGCGGGCAATATATATAAAACATCATTATTGATATCATATATGTACCAAGACTTGAAGCGGTGCAAATTCTCCTTTGCGCGGCAATGGCATTTTGATTCCTAGACGTTATGCACCAACATATAGAAGTGTTGCATAAGTCCGTTTTATGTGTTGCATTCTTGCAACGGTCCCTTTTACCAACGATGGTATAAGCGTTGCAATTTGCTCTAGCAACATTGGATAGGCTACGGATCCCAAATCGTTGGTAAAGACATTAACAACGCATATATGGACATTTAGATACGGAAAAAAGTGTTGCTGTAGAGGGGGTCTTGCTGTAGTGAAAGTAGGTAGTTCTATATAGTAATATTTTGATTAGATCATCAAATCTCATATACCTAAATTTTCTTACTAAAAATAAACTTGTTCTATTAATTTTCATACTAAAAATAAACTAGTTATATTAATTCAACTAGTTCAAATAATCTCATATATATACCTAATTAATATCTAGCTATACTAATTCAACTAGTTCAACTTGTTCTAATTCATGTAAAATATATTTGACATTAATATTTAACATCTTTTCCATATAATTCATCTAACCATTAACATTCTAACATTATTATCTACGTAATTTATATAACATTAATCTAAACAACAGAAAATAGAAAATAAGTAAAAACAATGTGTGTGTATGTGTGTGTGTGTGTCTCTCTCTCTCTCTGTGTGTGTGTGTGTGGTGTGTGTGTGTCTCTGTGTGTTTGTGTGTGTGTGTACGTACGA
>NC_041382.1:68727753-68803016 GCF_002162155.2 Triticum dicoccoides | reverse complement strand
GACGACGGGGGGACGGGCGTGGCGGGCGAGAGGCGGCAGCGACGTAAGGGCGCGGCGGGGGCGACGGGCCGGGCGGTGACGGCGACGGGCGGCGGGGGCGGCGAGGGCGGCGCGCGATGGGGCGACGGGCGCGGCGAAGAAGTTTGGATCGAGAAGAACTACTGGTGGTCGATGAACTGATTTTTTTGTAGGTTCCATATATATAGGAGGGGTCTTTAGTGCCGGTTGGAGCCACCAACCGGTACTAAAGGCCAATTTTCGCCAGGCCAAGGGGCGGGAAACGGCCCCTTTAGTACCGGTTCGTGCCACGAACCGGTACTAAAGACCCCCCTTTAGTACCGGTTGGAGCCACCAACCGGTACTAAAGGTGGTGCGCTGCCACCCGCAGTGCACAATGTTTAGTCCCACCTCGCCGAGCGAAGGGCAGCCGCACTAGTTTATAAACCCAGCCGCGGCTGCTCCTTCAAGCTTCCCTATATAGCAGGCTTCTGGGCCTAATTAACTAGGGTGCGCTGCCCTGTGAGCCTGCTGGCCCTTCTGGGCCTGCATTTGCACACCCTAGGTCTGGCAGGCCCACTGGGCAGCGCGCTAACAAATTTTTTATATAGTTTTTTCTTTTCTGCATTATTTATTTTCTTCTATTTATTTTTGAGTAATTTTTTATATAGTTTTTTTCTTTTCTGCATTATTTATTTTCTTCTATTTATTTTTGAGTAATTTTTTTGTATCATTTTTTTCTTTTCTGCATTATTTCTTTTCTTCTATTTATTTTCTTCTATTTCCAGTTTGTACACGAAGTGCGTCCAGTTTTTGCCGTGACCCTCTCTACTCTTTCGCGCATGCTATGCAGGTGATATGATGATACCATGCCAAGTTTCAACATTTTCAGGATTCATTTTGTAGTGATTTTCAATTTCACGGTCATTTAGCTCTCTAAACAATTAGGTAAATGATCAAAAAACAATAAATGATGTCAGAACATGTTGGAAATTGATGACGTCGCTTTGAATGCTGCATACAGAACACAAAAGAAGTTCAGAGTTCAAATAAGTTTAAAAAACATTGAAGTGGCCGTGTAACAGATGAGTTCTTGTCCGAAACCCTGATACTCTGAAAGAGTTTGTCCAGTTTGTACACGAAATGCGTCCAGTTTTTGCCATGATCCTCTCTAATCTTTCGCGCATGCTATGCGGATGATATGATGATACCATGCCAAGTTTCAACATTTTCAGGATTCATTTTGTAGTGATTTTCAATTTCACGGTCATTTAGCTCTCTAAACAATTAGGTAAATGACCGAAAAACAACAAATAATGTCAGAACATGTTGGAAATTGATGACGTCGCTTTGAATGCTGCATACTAAACACAAAAAAAGTCCGGAGTTCAAATAAGTTATTAAAAATAAAAAAGAGGTGCAATGCTGATTAATTTGCTTCAAGCCATTCGGAATAGTGTAGACTGCACTGCACATAGCTCAGTGCAATCTATGCTATTCCGCAAGGCTGAAGCTAATCAACATGCAGGTGAGCATTGCAACTCTTCGTCATTGTCTGTGCACTCACGACTTATAAACCGCTCATACTGCCTCTCTCTTGGCGAGGTGGGACTAAAAATCAGCTTACAAAGAAACTCTAGTACCGGTTCATGGCATGAACCGGTACTAAAGGTCTTCGTGGGGGCCCTAGCCTGACCATAGCCTGACACAGCCTCATTAGTACCGGTTCGTGGCATGAACCGGTACTAAAGGTTGCCCACGAACCGGTACTAATGATGCCCGCCCGCCTAACCGTTGGAACCGGCACTAATGGTCACATTAGTGCCGGCTCAAATTCAAACCGGCACTAATGTGCTTCACACTTGACCCTTTTTCTACTAGTGTTAATTGAACTTTAATTTATCATGAACTTAGTACCTGATAGTATTTTGCATGTCTATGTTGTTGTACATAAATGGCCCGTGTTGTTGTTCCGTTGAATTTTAATGCATTCCTAGAGAAAGCTAAGTTGAAGGATGATGGTAGCAATTACACGGACTGGATCCGTAACTTGAGGATTATCCTCATTGCTGCATAGAAGAATTACGTCCTAGAAGCACCGCTAGGTGTACCACCCGCGGCAGCAACTCTAGACATTGTGAATGCCAGGCAGACACGTGTTGATGACTACTCGATAGTTTAGTGTGCCATGCTTTACGGCTTAGAACCGGGACTTCAACGATGTTTTGAACATCATGGAGCATATGAGATGTTCCAGGAGTTGAAGTTAATATTTCAAGCAAATGCCCAGATTGAGAGATATGAAGTCTCCAATAAGTTCTACAGCTGCAAAATGGAGGAGAATAGTTCTGTCAGTGAACATATACTAAGAATGTCTGGGTACCACAACCACTTGACTCAACTTTAATCTTCCTGATGATAGTGTCATTGACAGAGTTCTTCAATCACTGCCACCAAGCTACAAAAGCTTCATGATGAACTATAATATGCAAGGGATGGATAAGACAATTCCCGAGCTCTTCGCAATGCTAAAAGCTGCGGAGGTAGAAATCAAGAAAGAGCATTAAGTGTTGATGGTTAACAAGACCACTAGTTTCAAGAAAAAGGGCAATGGGAAGAAGGGGAACTTCAAGAAGAACAACAAGCAAGTTGCTGCTCAAGTGAAGAAGCCCAAGTCTGGACCTAAGCCTGAGACTGAGTGCTTCTACTTCAAAGGACTGGTCACTGGAAGCGGAACTGCCCCAAGTATTTGGCGGATAAGAAGGATGGCAAAGTGAAAGGTATATTTGATATACATGTTATTGATGTGTACCTTACTAATGCTCGCAGTAGCGCCTGAGTATTTGCTGGGTATTTGATACTGCTTCTGTTGCTCATATTTGAATCTCGAAACAGGGGCTACGGATTAAGCGAAGATTGGCTAAGGACGAGGTGACGATGTGCGTGGGAAATGGTTCCAAAGTCGATGTGATCGCCGTCGGCACGCTGCCTCTACATCTACCTTCGGGATTAGTATTAGACCTGAATAATTGTTATTTGGTGCCAGCGTTAAGCACGAACATTATATCTAGATCTTGTTTGATGCGAGACGGTTATTCATTTAAATAAGAGAATAATGGTTGTTCTATTTATATGAGTAATATCTTTTATGGTCATGCACCCTTGATGAGTGGTCTATTTTTATTGAATCTCGATAGTAGTGATACACATATCCATAGTATTGAAGCCAAAAGATATAAGTTTAATAATGATAGTGCAACTTATTTATGGCACTGCCGTTTAGGTCATATTGGTGTAAAGCGCATGAAGAAACTCCATGCTGATGTGCTTTTGGAATCAGTTGATGCTTGCAAACCATGCCTCATGGGCAAGTTGTCTAAGACTCCGTTCTCCGCAACAATGGAATGAGCAACAGACTTATTGGAAATGATACATACTGATGTATGCGGTCCGATGAGTGTTGATGCTCATGGTGGGTATCGTTATTTTCTGACCTTCACATATGATTTGAGCAGATATGGGTATATCTACTTGATGAAACATAAGTCTAAAACATTTGAAAAGTTCAAAGAATTTCAGAGTGAAGTGGAAAATCATCGTAACAAGAAAATTAAGTTTCTACGATCTGATCGTGGAGGTGAATATTTGAGTTATGAGTTTGGTCTTCATTTGAAGCAATGCAGAATAGTTTCGCAACTCACGCCACCTGGAACACCACAGCGTAATGGTGTGTCCGAACGTCGTAACCGCACTTTATTAGATATGGTGTGATCTATGATGTCTCTTAGTGATTTACCGCTATCATTTTGGGGTTATTCTTTAGAGACGGCTGCATTCACGTTAAATAGGGCACCATCGAAATCCGTTGAGACGACACCATATGAATTGTGGTTTGGCAAGAAACCCAAGTTGTCGTTTCTTAAAGTTTGGGGCTGCGATGCTTATGTGAAAAAGCTTCAATCTGATAAGCTCGAACCCAAATCGGAGAAATGTGTCTTCATAGGATACCCGAAGGAGACTGTTGGGTACACCTTCTATCACAGATCCGAAGGCAAGATATTCGTTGCTAAGAATGGATCCTTTCTAGAGAAGGAGTTTCTCTCGAAAGAAGTGAGTGGGAGGAAAGTAGAACTTGATGAGGTAATTGTACCTTCTTCCTTATTGGAAAGTAGTTCATCACAGAAATCAGTTCCAGTGATTCCTACACCAATTAGTGAAGAAGCTAATGATGATGATCATGAAACTTCTCATCAAGTTACTACCAAACCTCGTAGGTCAACCAGAGTAAGATCTGCACCACAGTGGTACGGTAATCCTGTTCTGGAAGTCGTGTTACTTGACCTTGACGAACCTACAAACTATGAGGAAGCGATGATGAGCCCAGATTTTGGAAAATGGCTTGAGGCCATGAAATCTGAGATGGGATCCATGTATGAGAACAAGGTGTGGACTTTGGTTGACTTGCCCGATGATCGGCAAGCCATAGAGAATAAATGGATCTTCAAGAAGAAGACTGACGCTGACGGTAATGTTACTGTCTACAAAGCTCAACTTGTTGCGAAATGTTCTCGACAAGTTCAAGGATTTGACTACGATGAGACCTTCTCACCCGTAGCGATGCTTAAGTCCGCCCGGATCATGTTAGCAATTGCCGCATTTTGTGATTTTGAAATTTTGCAAATGGATGTCGAAACTGCATTCCTTAATGGATATCTTAAAGAAGAGTTGTATATGATTCAACCGGAAGGTTTTGTCGATCCAAAAGGTGCTAACAAAGTGTGCAAGCTCCAACGATCCATTTATGGACTGGTGCAAGCATCTCGGAGTTGGAATATACGCTTTGATAGTGTGATCAAAGCATATGGTTTTATACAGACTTTTGGAGAAGCTTGTATTTACAAGAAAGTGAGTGGGATCTCTATAGCATTTCTGATATTATATGTGGATGACATATTGTTGATCGGAAATGATACTGAATTTCTGAATAGCATAAAAGGATACTTGAATAAGATTTTTTCAATGAAAGACCTCGGTGAAGCTGCTTATATATTGGGCATCAAGATCTATAGAGATAGATCAAGGCGCTTAATTGGACTTTCACAAAGCACATACCTTGATAAAGTTTTGAAGAAGTTCAAAATGGATCAAGCAAATAAAGGGTTCTTGCCTGTGTTACAAGGTGTGAAGTTGAGTTAGACTCAATGCCCCACCACTGCAGAAGATAGAGAGAAAATGAAAGTCATTCCTTATGCCTGAAGATAGTTGAGTCAGGTTCTATCATGTATGCAATGTTGTGTACTAGACCTGATGTGTGCCTTGCTATTAGTTTAGCAGGGATGTACCAAAGTAATCCAGGAGTGGATCATTGGATAGCGGTCAAGAACATCCTGAAATACCTGAAAAGGACTAAGGATATGTTTCTCGTTTATGGAGGTGACACAGAGCTCGTCAAAAACAATTACGTCGATGAAAGCTTTGACACTGATCCGGATGAATCTAAGTCACAAACCGCATACGTATTTTTATTGAATGGTGGAGCTGATAGTTGGTGCAGTTCTAAGCAGAGCGTCATGGCGGGATCTACATGTGAAGCGGAATACATAGTTGCTTCGGAAGCAGCAAATGAAGGAGTCTGGATGAAGGAGTTCATATCCGATCTAGGTCTAATACCTAGTGCATCGGGTGCAATGAAAATCTTTTGTGACAATACTGGTGCAATTCCTTTGGCAAAGGAATCCAGATTTCACAAGAGAACCAAGCACATCAAGAGACGCTTCAATTCCATCTGCGATCAAGTCAAGGAGGGAGATAGAGATTTACAAGATACATACAGATCTAAATGTTGCAGACCCATTGACTAAGCCTCTCTCACGAGCAAAACATGATCAGCATGAAGACTCCATGGGTGTTAGAATCATTACTGTGTAATCTAGATTATTGACTCTAGTGCAAGTGGGAGACTGAAGGAAATATGCCCTAGAGGCAATAATAACGTTGTTATTTATATTTCCTTATATCATGATAAATGTTTATTATTCATGCTAGAATTGTATTAACCGGAAACTTAGTACATGTGTGAATACATAGAAAAACAGAGTGTCCCTAGTATGCCTCTACTTGACTAGCTCGTTAATCAAAGATGGTTAAGTTTCCTAGCCATAGACATGTGTTATCATCTGATGAACGGGATCACATCATTAGAGAATGATGTGATGGACTAGACCCATCCGTTAGCTTAGCACTATGATCGTTTACTTTATTGCTATTGCTTTCTTCATGACTTATACATGTTCCTATGACTATGAGATTATGCAACTCCCGAATACCGGAGGAACACCTTGTGTGCTATCAAACGTCACGACGTAACTGGGTGATTATAAAGATGCTCTACAGGTGTCTCCAATGGTGTTTGTTGAGTTGGCATAGATCGAGATTAGGATTTGTCACTCCGTGTATCGGAGAGGTATCTCTAGGCCCTCTCGGTAATGCACATCACTATGAGCCTTGCAAGCAATGTGACTAATGAGTTAGTCATGGGATGATGCATTACAGAACAAGTAAAGAGACTTGCCAGTAACGAGATTGAACTAGGTATGATGATACCGATGATCGAATCTCGGGCAGGTAACATACCGATGACAAAGGGAACAACGTATGTTGTTGTGCGGTTTGACCGATAAAGATCTTTGTAGAATATGTAGGAACCAATATGAGCATGCAGGTTCCGCTATTGGTTATTGACCAGAGATGTGTCTCGGTCATGTATACATAGTTCTCGAACCCGTAGGGTCCGCACGCTTAACGTTCGATGACGATATGTTTTATGAGTTATGTGATTTGATGTACTCCCTCCGTTTCTTTTTACTCCGCATATAAGATTTGGTCAAAGTCAAACTGTACAAAGTTTGACCAAATTTATATAAAACAATATGAACATCTACAATACTAAAACTATATAGTATGAACATACTTTTCATGATGCATCTGATAATATTGATTTCATATTATGAATGCTTATATTTTTTAATATAAAGTTAGTCAAACTCTACAAAGCTTGACTTTGACCAAACCTTATATGCGGACTAAAAAGAAATGGAGGGAGTATCAAAGATTGTTCGGAGTCCCGAATGAGATCACGGACATGACGAGGAGTCTCTAAATGGTCGAGACATAAATATTGATATATTGGAAGGTTATATTCGGACACTAGAATGGTTCTGAAGTGTATCGGGTATTTTCCGGAGTACCGGGAGGTTACCGGAACCCCCCCGGGGATTAATGTGCCACAATGGGCCTTATTGGAGAAGAGAGAGGGCCGACCATAGGTGGCGTGCGCCCCCCTTGCCCAGTCCGAATTGGACAAGGGGAAGGGGGGGGGGGGCGCCCCCTCCTTCCTTCTCTTCTCTCCTCTTTCCCTTCTTCTCCTTCTTGGACTAGGAAAGGGGGAAACCTACTCCTACTAGGAGTAGGATTCCTCCCCCCTTGGCGCGCCCCTTGTGGCCGGTCGGCCTCCTCCTCCCCTCCTTTATATACGGGGGAGGGGGCACCCCATAAAGACACTAGTTGATCTTTAGCCATGTGCGGTGCCCCCTGCACAGTTTTCCACCTCCGTCATATTGTCGTAGTGCTTAGGCGAAGCCCTGCATTGGTAACTTCATCATCATCGTCAACACACCGTCGTGCTGATGCAACTCACCCTCAGCCTCAACTGGATCAAGAGTATGAGGGACGTCACTGATCTGAACGTGTGCAGATCACAGAGGTGTCGTGCATTTGGTACTTGATCTGTTGGATCGCAAAGAGGTTCGACTACATCAAGCGTGCTACTAAATGCTTTCGCTTTCGGTCTACGAGGGTACGTAGACACACTCTCCCCTCTCACTGCTATGCATCTCCTAGATAGATCTTGCGTGATCGTAGGATTTTTTTTGAAATATTGCGTTCCCCAACAAGATTATTTCAGAAACTTGAGATATTATCTGTGATATTATCACTAATGACTAATGAATATGCGAGATAGCGAAATCATCTCATTATTTTGTTTCCACATGAAAATAGGCCATATATGCAGAAAATGGAGCATATATAAGGAAAGAAGCAAAATAGAGAAATAAATAAATTAATGGGACGAAGAAGTAAATACAAGGGAGAAGAGGACGTCTGGTACGAGCGCACACGCTCGTACCGTCCGCTTGTGGCTCTGTGGCGTCCAACCATGACACTTTTATAAAGGGGTCGTCTCTAGAAACGCAAGAGAGAATCGTCCAAACACCCATCTGCTGTAACATCCCAAATTTTCAATTTGGAATGTTATACACTAGATCATCATTGCATATCATATTTAATTGCATTTTGGTTGATCCTAGAAATTTTACGCAACTCAAGGACCCTCGGAGAGAGTTGGGGATTTCGTTATTTTCATATTTGAGTTGATTTGATTTTATTTATTTTATCTTCAATTATTTCTGTTACAAAAATATGAGAGAGGGAATAAAATGACTTTCCCAAAAATAAAGAAATATTAAGGATTTAATAAAAAAATCAATTAAGATTTATTTTGGTTTTATTTGCTATTTTATTTGAATTTAGGAAAAATGCGTGTTTTTCAAAATTGCATTTAGGCCCCAAATAAATGTTCAACCTTTGCGGCTTGATTTTAGAAACCTGGGAAAATTTATTCCGGGATTTTTGGAGTCCGTTTAGTTTTCCTTTTGTTTTTTTTTCTGAGCATAACAATTTAAAAAAAACGCAACCGACCTAACGGGCCGTGTCCGACCCGGACACTAGGCCCGTCCGGCTTTATAAGCCGGGGAGGCCCAGCCCGACCCCCCAAACCCTAGCTGCCCTAGCCCCGCAACGCTGCCGCCTTTGCCGTCGCCGCCGCCGCCGCCCCTCGCCGCCGCCGCTGCTGCCGTTTGCCGGAGGTTGTTTTTTTTCTTCTCCGGTTTTTCTCAAAAAAACCGTTCGGTTTTTCCGACGTTTTTGCTCGTTTCTTTTAGATTCGGTTTTTTAAATAGATCGGTTTTTCCGGTTTATTTAAATAGCGAGCGTTCGCCCGTTCGTTCGTTTTAACGAACGTTCGTCGTTTTTTTTTCTCGGATTAAATCCGTGATATTTCTGATCGCGATTTCTGATCCGATTTTCGTTTTAGTCTAACTTTTCGCTTGTTTATCGGAATTAGGCGATTCAAGCGCCTGGAGTTTCGTCTCGAAACCCTCTTTCCGTTTAACCAACTCAAACAAGTTTTTGCCACTATAAAAATTGCCCTAGATCCAGAATAGTAAACGAAGCCTGTTTCATTTACCGTTTGTCTTTCGTTGCTTCGTTCGTTTTAATTCTTTTTGCCAACCGGAGTTCTTAAGTTGAACTTTCTGGTTAGATCTCTTATGTGAGTTTTACCTGTGTATTAGTTGAATACTTATTGTATGCTTGTGTCACAACACTAGAGTTTGATTGCAATTAGTTTCATAAGCATTCATATCATCATGTTCAATTTAATAAATTTGAAATGGGGATTGATAAACCCTAGCACAAATGCAATTCAAATAGGTTCAACCAAAATATTTTCAATGACCTCAAAATATCCTTTTAAAAATGTTCATGATTTATGGAAAAAGGTGAAAGCCTCTACCAGAGATGATGCATATTTTTCCAGGACATTGTGGTCATTGAATTAAATCATTATGGTATTTGAGTTGGAGTTTAAAAGTTACCATTAAATATTGGTTGCTCCAAATATTCTGTAATTTATTGTGTGGTTTGAAAATAATTCAAATATTCCTCACAAAAATTAACAGAATTAACCAAAGTGTTTTGGTTGGTATTTTATTTGCAAACATAAAGCAGAAAATAGAAAAACAGAATAAAATTAGAAAGGACAGAGAGAGAGAGAGAAGCCCAGCCACTTACCTGGAGCTGGCCCAGTTGGCCCAGCCCACCAACCCCTGCCAGTCGTCTCTTAGCTTCTGCCAGGAGGACGATGCCGTGTCAACGCGCGCGCAACCGAGCTCCACCTCCTGCTTCCACCTCCTGCTCCCCCTTCGCCCAGTCCTCGCGACGCCACGGAGATGCCAGAGACCCCTGTCCTCTCTCTCCCTCGCTCGCAACCTCTTCCCTCCCCTCTGCTCTCTCTCCCATGGCCGACCGAACGAGCCGGAGCGCACCGACACCGTTCGCCGTGGCCGCAGCCACTCCCTCGCTCCCTCTCCGCGTCCCCGAGCTCCGCCACGACCCCGTGGAGCAACACACCCGACGCACGTGACCGGAAGAGGCCCCATTCGACCGGAGCATCGTCGTCTTCACCTCCGGTGCCCGGAGATCGACTCCGTCGATTCGCCTCGTTCAGAGCGTCCCCAAGTCCGCTGATCTGCTCTGCGTGTCCACTGTGAGCCACCGCGTTGATTTCCCCTTCTCCCCTGTCCTCCCGTGCCCTCTAGCTCCCTTGCCGCAAGAGCCGAAGCTTGGCTTCGCCATTGCCGCAGCACGCGTGCTCCCCGTGCTCCGTTCGCTGTCGTCGTGCAACGGGCGCGCCCTAGAGCACCCCTGGCGCTGCCGTGCAGCACATGCAACTCGACAGCGAGCCCTGGCGCAGCACCCGCACACCACCGAGCACCGCCGCCGCATATGCTCGCCTCCGCCACCGCTACACGCCGTCCCTGGCATCCCCACGACCACCACTGGATGCGCCGCACCACGGGCTCTCCAACGCACCTAACCCGCGACCAGCCGTGGCCGGAAACGGCCGGCCGGCAATCGTCGCCGCGTTGGGTCATCACCGGCGTAACCACGCCGACGTGGCACGACCATTAGGGGCTAATCCCACTGATTAGCCACCCTTCAGCCACTGACAGTGGGCCTCGTAGCGGGTCAAATCCCAGTCAACACGGGATTAACTCCCAGTTAGCAGTGAGTCAATGACATGTGGGACCCGGTCGTCAGGTTTGACCTGGTCAGCCACAGTTGACCTGCTGACGCAGTGCTAACACAGTAATGCCATTTTCTGGATTTATTCTTATTCAGGAAATTTCAGAAAATACCCAAAACTTGTAAAATTCATAGAAATTCAACCATAACTCCAAATGAAATAATTTATATATGAAAAATTATCAGAAAAAATTCAAGGAATCCATCTGTACCATTTTCATGCATGTTTGAGCAAGTTAACCTCGCTGTTTAGGATGAAACATGATTAGGGCAAATTTCATAATAGGTTTGGAGTTGGAATTTGATATAGTTTTGAATTCCACTTCAATTAAAATGATTTTCTGTTGCATTAGCCCAAATCACAACATATTGTAATGTCATGATCATGCATCATATTGTTGCATTGCATTGATTGTATTCTTCCTTGTTTGCCGGTAATTGCCCTCTCTCAGTAGACGTTGTTTCCGACGACGTGATCGATGACACCGATGAAGAGCTATACTATCTTCAGAAGTGCCACGCAAGCAAAACCCCCTTGTTCATTTCAATACAATCCCACTCTCTCGCTCCTGCTCTCTTTTACTGCATTAGGACAACACCGATTCAACTGTTACATGCTGTGGTAGTTGAACCCCTTTCCTCTGCATGACCTGTCATTGCCACAGTAAATAGATGAAACCCACTAGCATGAGTAGGAGTTGTTTGAGACCTGATGTGCCTACTCATTCATGCTTGTTGTCATGCCTGCTACTGCTTAGAGTTGAGTCAGGTCTGATTCATCGGGAATGAATTGGAACGTGATGAACATGTCCTACCATTGAGAGCTAAGTGTGTGAACACGATTTGGTAAAGGTAGCGGTGAGAGGCCATGTAGGAGTACATGGTTGGTTGTCTCATTACAGCCGTTCTCAGGAACTGAGTTCTGTGTTTGTGATCCATGAACAATTATTACCACACATTGGGTTCCGGTAACTCGGCCCCTCTCAGCTTATTAATCAACTCGGTCTCTGTCCAGGAGTTGCAACTAGTTTCTGGTGTTTGTAGGTAGTGTTAGTAGTCTACCAAGTGGCACCCGGTACAGGTGGGCTTGGGACAGACTAGGCATAGTGGCACGGTGTACCAAGTGGCACCCGGATGGTGGGCTTGGGAACCCTGCACACATCGTTTGGGGCCGTGAGCGACACCCCGGCCGGATCTCCTTGCGGATGGAACCTGAATAGGCGATAAACCTGGACGAGAGACTTGTTGGTTAGTCAGGTCATGGCCGACTCCCTTGCCCGGCTTCCGCTTGAAGGTTGCCGAGGTACATGACGTGTACAGGGCGATAAGTGGCGAGAGCGTGTGTGAAGAAGTACACCCCTGTAGGGTTCTCATTATCTATTCGAATAGCTGGATTCCTCGGATATGGAAACTTGGACCCCTTGCATAGTTCATAGACAAGTGAATGTGGATACTCTAAAACTCACAAGATAAGCGTGAGTGCTATGGATGGCCTTCTCGTAGGGAGACGGGAGCGGATCCATAGTGAAGTATTGATATGGTGAATATGTGGACTCGTGTGCACCACCTCAAAAGAGTTACTTGCAGTCGTAGTTCAGGGTAGCCACCGAGTCAAAGCTGGCTTGCTGCAGTTAAACTCCACCACCCCCTTTGTTGATACCGATGCATATGTAGATAGTTCTGATGTAAGTCTTGCTGGGTACATTTGTACTCACGTTTGCCTATTTTATGTTTTGCAGAGAGACGTCAGTCTCACTAGTAGTTCCGCGTGGACTTCGACGTTTAGCTTGTTACCTCAGCTATGATCTTGTGCCCTCGGCAGGATCTGGTAGATAGTCAGGCTTCTCAGCCTTCTTCATTTGTAGTTGTCTGTACTCAGACAAGTTAAGCTTCCGCATGTGCTTGTTGCTTGTATGCTCTGTATGTTGGGTCATGGGACCCATGTTTGTAATATTTCGCTCCTCGTAGTCTAAGGAATAAATACTTGAGTCGTAGAGTTATGTTGTGATGCCATGTTGTATTTACACATGTCGAGCATATTGTGTGTATGATTGAAATGCTTGGTATGTGTGGGATCCGACAACCTAGTTGTTTATCCTTGGTAGCCTCTCTTATGGGGAAATGTAGTCTTGTGCTTCCATGAGCCTTAGTAGTTCGCTACAGCCCGGTTCACCGGAGTCCTGCTAGCCCAGCACTTCTACTCAGGACACTTGATTGGCCGGAATGTGTTTCACTTTGTTCCTGTGTTTGTCCCTTCGAGGAAATGTCACGTGGTGACATCCGGAGTCCTGCCTAGCCTGCTACAGCCCGGGTTACCGGAGTCCTGTTAGCCCAGTGCTACAGCCCGGATTCACACGCTGCTGACCGACATACTCGAAGTTGATTCATGTATGCCTGTCCCCATGGGTTAGTGCCGCTTTGGGTTCACGACTAGCCATGTCGGCCCGGGTTCTCTGTCATATGGATGCTAGCGACACCATCATATACGTGAGCCAAAAGGCGCAAATGGTCTCGGGCCAGGTAAGGTGGCACCCGTGGGAATACCGTGCGTGAGGCCGCAAAGTGATATGATGTGTTACATGCTAGATCGATGTGGCTTAGGATCGGGGTCCTGACAGCTTTGGTATCAGAGCCTGACTGCTCGTAGGATTACCAAGCCAAGCTGGTCGAAGTCGTGTCTAGAAATGCTTTAGTTATATAAGGGAATTGATTGTGGATGGGAACGTAAGGCTCTTTTTACTCCTTATCCTCATGACCTTCTGATCTGAGTCATCTTATCTTTTCTACGGGGTTAAGAACTAGGCTTCTCTTCTATCTCTCAGGATGACGTGTTACTAAATCGTAGTTGCCTAGGATTGTTGGGTTAAGCCTCAGTTCAGTTCCTACTACTTCTGTATGTTGACCCTTGATCCCGGAACTTGGATATTGTGATGTTGAGTGGTTATGCCACCGTTTTGCAGGATGTCTCAAATCTTTTAGAGCATTTACAACCATTATGCTGTCCAAGTCATTCCAGGTTTCTAAATAATCTGATGCGTTTGCAAATCCTTCCTCCATTTCCGATGTCCTTTTGGTTAGAATAAGCACACTAGCCAGTGAGTTGAGGTACTCTGTTGCCTCGTTATATATGTTGGAGCTATTAATATGACCCTAGGTGTCTTAGAGAGTCACCTAGTAATCTAGCAATGCTTTGTATTTCCGGTGTGATGATTCTGGCCATTGTTCTCGAAAGCATCCCGTGATGCCATTTAGTAGTAGGTATTCTACTCTTGGGTTCCTGACCCAAGATTCACTCCACTTACCTTCTGTTGATAGTGTTTGCTAGTTCCATTAGAATATTAGTAACCTTTGCGATAGTCCTCGAGCTCCGTGGTATTTTCTTCTTCCAAGTACCATGAACTGCTTATGGCAGAAGTTCTTTTTAACCAAAAGATCACAATAAGAGTGCTCTTGATGAGTTCTTCGTCCTACATTGTGAATCTGCCAGTTCTACCTTTCAACATGGGTTATCTGGAAGAAATATGTTGAATTTGTTCGACATACTAATCCATGCGTCCACAACTCAAAAAAAAATTATATGTTCCTTGAGTTGTCCCCCCCTTTAGTTGTATTCCGACCATAGCCTATCACTTGTTAGTCAAGAGTATGTGTGCATTCGTGTTTATCGGTGCCTATTATTCTTGTGGTCCGTTGAGCCGTTCTATTTCAGAATGACTAGGAGAAACAAACTCCAGTACCTCATCCATATCTAGGATTGGGTCAAAGCAGTTGTATTCCGCAGATCAAAATGCCAATCCAGCTTTGATTCTGTTCTACCCTAAAGTATTGCCCTCTTGATGCCAGGAATGTCATGATAATTGCACCAACTCTTATAAATTCTTGTTGTAGTGATACTTCTTGCCATCATTGTTCATTCTCGGTTTCCGTGTTATTGTAACTGGAATGCCGACAAGTGAATTGTGATGTGTGAAATCAATACTCCTAGCAACCCCTTTGCTTGGTAGTTAATGGACATTAATATCATTCTTAGTGTGCTGATTATTGAATCATCACCCTAAGGTTGATCGTGCTACCTAGTCCTTATTTCCTGGTGCACTCTTCGATCAACGAGTTAGGATTGTATCAATCCCTCGCTCTTCCTGATCATATCGTCTTGCCCTGAAAAGCAAGATTGTTCTCGAGCTTAGTAACATATCGGTGCCTCATGATTTTCCGGATATCTTCACGGAAGTATCACTAGGTCATCCCCTGACCGATATGTGGAGTTCGTGATCAAGTTGGTTTCTTGTAAACTAGCCATTCTCCAAGAATCTGTGTTGGATACCCCCGAGCTAGTTGGTTAAGCTAAACAACAACTTGGAGAGTTGGAAGATAAAAGCTTGTCTGACTTAGTTCATATCTAAGGGATATCCTTGTGTTTGTGTGTGTTAATTGAAGAAAGACGATATCTTCATCAATTGGTCCTCGTGATCAGTTGTTGGATCTATTGTCTTGTCCAAACTTTTATTTGAGTGTGGGCTATCCTCAAATCAAATCAGAACCAACGATGTTCGTAATGTTGTCTTACTCGAGGTTGATTCCTCGGGCATACACCATTACATCCTTTGGTCTGACCAATGATACCACCTTGTTCACATAGTCGTGGAATTCCATCTTCATGGGAACCTGGATGAATTGTTGTTGAGGCCATCGATGACATCCTTATCTTGTCCATGATTCATGTCGAACATCTAGGTAATGTTGGAAACTTTTATAAGCATTATCTTCATGTCCCGTCCATGAAGCATATGTTCGGATGAAAGAAGTGACTTCCTCGATTACATGTGCATTTGATGCAAGTTGCCGCCGTGAATTCAAGAAAGTCAATGTTGCTTCCTCTGGAACTATCCCAAGTCAGTCATGCGTACGTGCGAAGTATTCTGTGGTTTGGAGACTTGCAACCTTCATTCTATATGTATCCCTAGCACACCAAGCCACTGATTGATTGTTCAAGGAGAAGAAGTCTCTTCTTAAGAGCAAGACTTATGCAAAGACTTCGAAACCCTTGATGATGGTTCCCGACCAGAACTCGATAGTGTTTTATTATAAGACTACTATGTGGTCATTCTTGTCTTGGACAACATGCTCACATGTGTGTAGCAGAACCAGCTCATGTTTTGGAGCTTGCTATCATAGTTCATCTCCCGAGAGTCTCGCAAAGTTATCTCGTCGACTTGTGTTGCTACCCTTCTTTTCTAGACATGTTGTCAAAAAAATCATGTTACCAGTCAGATCTGAATCTTAGGCAGATATGATGGCTGGAACATCTCCAAGATCTATGATGTAGGTCCCGACGAGGTTGATGCTCTGGCCGACACACCTAGCCAGAAGATCTATTATTGTAGTATCTTGATTGATCTATTTGACCATCTTCTCCATGAGGACTTAGCGTGACCTATTCTTGAAGTTGTTCCTTAGGGATCCTTGTGCTCTTAGTTTCTTCGATGATTCTATAACCATTGGAATGTTGGAAACACTCTCGACTGTTGAGTTCTTCCCCAGTTACCAGAATCATTCCCAACATTTGCATTTTGTTCCCAGCTTGCACCTCAATAGTTGTTGTTCAAGATCATCTTCAAAAGTGGACTTACCATGGGTCCCATCCATTTCCAATGATAAGCTAGAAATCATCCATTGCGTTGTCTTCAGCAAGGTAGTCCACATCCTCCATCTTTGTCGGAGTATGCCATTCTTTCGAACCCCTTCCAACAATCGATTGTGATTACCTTAGGCTGGTATGAAGAGTTTTAATGATCTTTGGATCAAAAGTAATTCTTTTTGCCACTTAAGGAAATAATTCTATGAGTCACCTCCCCTAAGGTGCCCCATTATAGGATCATGGTGATTATTTCATCGCTATCTTGAGATCTTGCCCCACCCGTTTTAGCGTGGGATTTTTGCCTACCAGTAGAACCTTGTCATCTACCTCTTTCCATCACCCCTGATGTGTGCTTCGCGTCTCAGCTCGTGAGATGTATCTATGGCTCATTCCGTGAGTTAATCCTGAGTTGCTCGATCTTCGAGAAAATCGATCCCTCTAGAGTTTCCCCTTTCCTCTCGTTGCCATGTTGGTTGGAGTTCTCAGAGCAAGACATTGAGACAATGATGGTGATTGAATCAACTCTCTAAAAGCAGTGCAAGTTGGATCGAGAAGCTTGTGTTAGCTTTGTGTTCCCTCTGTCTTCTTACCCCACGTCTTGAATCTCGGGATGAGATTCTTGTTTAGTGGGGGTGAGTTGTCACAGCCCTAGAGTTTGATTGCAATTAGTTTCATAAGCATTCATGTCATCATGTTCAATTTAATAAATTTGAAATGGGGATTGATAAACTCTAGCACAAATGCAATTCAAATAGGTTCAACCAAAATATTTTCAAGGACCTCAAAATATCCTTTTAAAAATGTTCATGATTTATGGAAAAAGGTGAAAGCCTCTACCAGAGATGATGCATATTTTTCCAGGACATTTTGGTCATTGAATTAAATCATTATGGTATTTGAGTTGGAGTTTAAAAGTTACCATTAAATATTGGTTGCTCCGAATATTCTGAAATTTATTGTGTGGTTTGAAAATAATTCAAATATTCCTCACAAAAATTTACAGAATTAACCAAAGTGTTTTGGTTGGTATTTTATTTGCAAACATAAAGCAGAAAAATAGAAGAATAGAATAAAATTAGAAAGGACAGAGAGAGAAGCCCAGCCACTTACCTGGAGCTGGCCTAGTTGGCCCAGCCCACCAACCCCTGCCACTCGTCTCTTAGCTTCTGCCAGGAGGACGACGCCGTGTCAACACGCGCGCAACCGAGCTCCACCTCCTGCTCCCCCTTCGCCCTGTCCTCGCGATGCCACGGAGATGCCAGAGACCCCAGTCCTCTCTCTCCCTCGCCCGCAACCTCTTCCCTCCCCTCTGCTCTCTCTCCCATGGCCGACCGAACGAGCCGGAGCGCACCGACGCCATTCGCCGTGGCCGCAACCACTCCCTCGCTCCCTCTCCGCGTCCCCGAGCTCCACCACGACCCTGTGGAGCAACACACCCGACGCACGTGACCGGAAGAGGCCCCAGTCGACCGGAGCATCGTCGTCTTCACCTCCGGTGCCCGGAGATCGACTCCGTCGATTCGCCTCGTTCAGAGCATCCCCAAGTCCGCTGATCTGCTCTGCGTGACCACTGTGAGCCACCGCGTTGATTTCCCCTTCTCCCCTGTCCTCCCGTGCCCTCTAGCTCCCTTCTTGCAAGAGCCGAAGCTTGGCTCCGCCATTGCCGCAGCACGCGTGCTCCCCGTGCTCCGTTCGCTGTCGTCGTGCAACGGGCGCGCCCTAGAGCACCCCTGGCACTGCCGTGCAGCACAGGCAGCTCGATAGAGAGCCTTGGCACAGCACCCGCACACCACCGAGCTCCGCCGCCGCATATGCTCGCCTTCGCCACCGCTACACGCCGTCCCCGGCATCCCCACGACCACCACTAGATGCGCCGCACCACGGGCTCTCCAACGCACCTAACCGCGCGACCAGCCGTGGCCGGAAACGGCCGGCCGGCAATTGTCGCCGCGTCGGGTCATCGCCGGCGTAACCACGCCGACGTGGCACGGCCATTAGGGGCTAATCCTACTGATTAGCCGCCCTTCAGCCACTGACAGTGGGCCCCGTAGCGGGTCAAATCCCAGTCAACACGGGATTAACTCCCAGTTAGCAGTGAGTCAATGACATGTGGGACCCGGTCATCAGGTTTGACCTGGTCAGCCACAGTTGACCTGCTGACGCAGTGCTGACGCAGTAATGCCATTTTCTGGATTTATTCTTATTCAGGAAATTTCAGAAAATACCCAAAACTTGTAAAATTCATAGAAATTCAACCGTAACTCCAAATGAAATAATTTATATATGAAAAATTATCAAAAAAATTCAAGGAATCCATCTGTACCATTTTCATGCATGTTTGAGCAAGTTAACCTCACTGTTTAGGATGAAACATGATTAGGGCAAATTTCATAATAGGTTTGGAGTTGGAATTTGATATAGTTTTGAATTCCACTTCAATTAAAATGATTTTCTGTTGCATTAGCCCAAATCACAACATATTGCCATGTCATGATCATGCATCATATTGTTGCATTGCATTGATTGTATTCTTCCTTTTTTGCCGGTAATTGCCCTCTCTTAGTAAACGTTGTTTCCGACGACGTGATCGATGACACCGATGAAGAGCTATACTATCTTCAGAAGTGCCAAGCAAGCAAAACCCCCTTGTTCATTCCAATACAATCCCACTCTCTCGCTCCTGCTCTCTTTTACTGCATTAGGACAACACCGATTCAACTGTTACATGCTGCGGTAGTTGAACCCCTTTCCTCTGCATGACCTGTCATTGCCACAGTAAATAGATGAAACCCACTAGCATGAGTAGGAGTTGTTTGAGACCTGATGTGCCTACTCATTCATGCTTGTTGTCATGCCTTCTACTGCTTAGAGTTGAGTCAGGTCTGATTCATCGGGAATGAATTGGAACGTGGTGAACATGTCCTACCGTTGAGAGCTAAGTGTGTGAACATGATTTGGTAAAGGTAGCGGTGAGAGGCCATGTAGGAGTACATGGTGGGTTGTCTCATTACAGCCGTTCTCAGGAACTGAGTTCTGTGTTTGTGATCCATGAACAGTTACTACCACACATTGGGTTCCGATAACTCGGCCCCTCTCAGCTTATTAATCAACTCGATCTCTGTCCAGGAGTTGCAACTAGTTTCTGGTGTTTGTAGGTAGTGTTAGTAGTCTACCAAATGGCACCCGGTACAGGTGGGCTTGGGACAGACTAGGCACAGCGGCACGGTGTACCAAGTGGCACCCGGATGGTGGGCTTGGGACCCTGCACACATTGTTTGGGGTCGTGAGCAATACCCCGGCCGGATCTCCTTGCGGATGGACCCGAATAGGCGATAAACCTGGACGAGAGACTTGTTGGTTAGTCAGGTCGTGGCCGACTCCCTCGCCCGGCTTCCGCTTGAAGGTTGCCGAGGTACATGACGTGTATAGGGCGATAAGTGGCGAGAGCGTGTGTGAAGAAGTAGACCCCTGCAGGGTTATCATTATCTATTCGAATAGCCGGATTCCTCGGATATGGAAACTTGGACCCCTTGCATAGTTCATAGACAAGTGAAAGTGGATACTCTAAAACTCGCAAGATAAGCGTGAGTGCTATGGATGGCCTTCTCGTAGGGAGATGGGAGCGGATCCATAGTGGAGTATTGATATGGTGAATATGTGGACTCGTGTGCGCCACCTCAAAAGAGTTACTTGCAGTCGTAGTTCAGGGTAGCCACCGAGTCAAAGCTGGCTTGCTGCAGTTAAACTCCACCACCCCCTTTGTTGATACCGATGCATATGTAGATAGTTCTGATGTAAGTCTTGCTGGGTACATTTGTACTCACGTTTGCCTATTTTATGTTTTGCAGAGAGACGTCAGTCTCACTAGTAGTTCCGCGTGGACTTCGACATTTAGCTTGTTACCTCAGCTACGATCTTGTGCCCTCGGCAGGATCTGGTAGATAGTCAGGCTTCTCAGCCTTCTTCATTTGTAGTTGTCTGTACTCAGACAAGTTAAGCTTCCGCATGTGCTTGTTGCTTGTATGCTCTGTATGTTGGGTCATGGGACCCATGTTTGTAATATCTCGCTCCTCGGAGCCTAAGGAATAAATACTTGAGTCGTAGAGTTACGTTGTGATGCCATGTTGTATTTACACATGTCGAGCATATTGTGTGTATGATTGAAATGCTTGGTATGTGTGGGATACGACAACCTAGTTGTTTATCCTTGGTAGCCTCTCTTATGAGGAAATGTAGTCTTGTGCTTCCATGAGCCTTAGTAGTCCGCTACAACCCGGTTCACCGGAGTCCTGCTAGCCCAGCACTACTGCTCAGGACACTTGACTGGCCGGCATGTGTTTCACTTCATTCCTGTGTCTGTCCCTTCGGGGAAATGTCACGCGGTGACATCCGGAGTCCTGCCTAGCCTGCTACAGCCCGGGTTACCGGAGTCCTATTAGCCCAGTGCTACAGCCCGGATTCACATGCTGCTGACCGACATGCTCGAAGTTGATTCATGTATGCCTGTCCCCATGGGTTAGTGCCGCTTTGGGTTCACGACTAGCCATGTCGGCCCGGGTTCTCTGTCATATGGATGCTAGCGACACCATCATATACGTGAGCCAAAAGGTGCAAACGGTCCCGGGCCAGGTAAGGTGGCACCCATGGGAATACCGTGCGTGAGGCCGCAAAGTGATATGATGTGTTACATGCTAGATCGATGTGGCTTAGGATCGGGGTCCTGACAGCTTGTTTGTTTGCGATAGAGTACCCGGAGTGCGCCACTTGCTACTTCAAATCGCTAGGTTTCCCAGATCATCAGCAAGGCAAGTAACACTTTGATCATGTTTTTTCCTCTACCCAGTTTTGTTGCATTAGATCAATCCTCACACATTGCATGATTAGGATCTAATTAAATTATGGGTTTGGGAAGTAGATGAGGTAGTACCTATTACCTGTTTTATCAAACCTTTGGGAGTTACTTATACGTTTGCTTATTATGCCAAGATATGCTAGTAGACGTGGATTGGGTGAGTGTATCCATGATAGATGTGAGATTGTTAATTAATGGTTTACTTAAGGTGGCAACTTAAATACACACCTGGGTGGATTGAGGCACCGGGGTATTCCAGTGATTGCCTATTTTTCTTTATGGACCGCCACCCAGGCTCAAAGGGATCATGAGATTATTCATGCTAGAAATTTCCGTGTGCAGCCACAAGCTATTATGGGCTCTAGCATAGTTGACTAAGTTGTGCGAACTATAATAGTGGTAGACTAGCAGATGTAGGGGATGTAGGTGTTGGGGGTCGTAGCAGAAATTTAAAATTTTCTATGCATCACCAAGATCAATCTATGGAGTAATCTAGCAACGAGGGGAAGGAGAGTGCATCTACATACCCTTGTAGATCGCTAAGCGGAAGCGTTGCAAGAACACGGATGAAGGAGTCGTACTCGTAGCGATTCAGATCGTGGTTGATTCCGATCTAACCGCCGAACTACGGCGCCTCCGCGTTCAACACACGTGCAGCCCGGTGACGTCTCCCACGCCTTGATCCAGCAAGGGGAGAAGGAGAGGTTGGGGAAGACTCCGTCCAGCAGCAGCACGACGGCGTGGTGGTGGAGGAGGAGCGCGGGACTCCAGCAGGTCTTCGCCAAGCACTATGAGAGACGAGGAGGGAGAGAGGTAGGGCTGCGCCAAGAGAGAGATCAAATCGTGTGTTGGGAAGCCCCCATACCTCAAGTATATATAGGGGGAGGGGAGGGGGCTGCGCCCCTTCTAGGGTTCCCACCCCAAGGGGTACGGCAGCCCCTGATCCCATCTAGGCTGGCGGCCACAAGGGGGAGAGGGGGAGGCGCACCTGGGGTGGGCCTTAGGGCTCATCTACCCTAGGGTTTGCCCCCCTCCCCTCTTGGAGGCACCTTGGGCCTTGGTGGGAGGCGCCCCATCCCACCTAGGGGCTGGTCCCTTCCCACTATAGGCCCATGTATGCCTCCGGGGCCCGTGGCCCCTCCCGGTACACTACCGGTGATGCCCGGAACACTTCCGGTGGCCAAAACCATACTTCCTAAATATCAATATTTACCTCCGGACCATTCCGGAACTCCTCGCGATGTCCGGGATCTCATCCGGGACTCCGAACAACATTCAGTAACCGCGTACATACTTTCCCTATAACCCTAGCGTCATCAAACCTTAAGTGTGTAGACCCTACGGGCTCGGGAGTCATGCAGACATGGCCGAGACAACTCTCCGATCAATAACCAACAGCGGGATCTGGATACCCATGTTGGCTCCCACATGCTCCACAATGATCTCATCGGATGAACCACGATGTCAAGGATTCAATCAATCCCGTATACAATTCCCTTTGTCTATCGGTACGATAGTTGCCCGAGATTCGATCGTCGGTATCCCGATACCTTGTTCAATCTCGTTACCGGCAAGTCTCTTTACTCGTTCCATAACACATCATCCCGTGATCAACTCCTTGGTCAAATTGTGCACATTATGATGATGTCCTATCGAGTGGGCCCAGAGATACCTCTTCGTTACACGGAGTGACAAATCCCAGTCTCGATTCGTGCCAACCCAACAGACACTTTCGGAGATACCCGTAGTGCACCTTTATAGCCACCCACTTACGTTGTGACGTTTGGCACACCCAAAGCACTCCTACGGTATCCGGGAGTTGCACAATCTCATGGTCTGAGGAAATGATATTTGACATTAGAAAAGCTTTAGCATACGAACTACACGATCTTGTGCTAGGCTTAGGATTGGGTCTTGTCCATCACATCATTCTCCTAATGATGTGATCCCGTTATCAACGACATCCAATGTCCATGGTCAAGAAACCGTAACCATCTATTGATCAACGAGCTAGTCAACTAGAGGCTTACTAGGGACATGGTGTTGTCTATGTATCCACACATGTATCCGAGTTTCCTATCAATACAATTCTAGCATGGATAATAAACGATTATCATGAACAAGGAAATATAATAATAACCAATTTATTATTTCCTCTAGGGCATATTTCCAACAGTCTCCCACTTGCACTAGAGTCAATAATCTAGTTCACATCGCCATGTGATTAACACTCACATGTCACATCGCCATGTGACCAACATCCAAAGAGTTTACTAGACTCAATAATCTATTTCACATCACTATGTGATTAACACTCAATGTGTTCTGGATTTGATCATGTTATGCTTGTGAGAGAGGTTGTAGTCAACGGGTCTGCAATATTCAGATCCCTATGTATTTCGCAAAACTTTATGTCATATCGTAGATGCTGCTACCACGTTCCACTTGGAGCTATTCCAAATTGTTTCTCCATTATACGTATCCGGTATCTCTACTCAGAGCTATCCGGATAGGTTTTAAGCTTGCATCGACGTAACTCTTTACGTCGAACTCTTTGTCACCTCCATAACCGAGAAACATTTCCTTATTCCTCTAAGGATAATTTTTGACCGCTATCTGGTGATCCACTCCTAGATCACCTTTGCACCCTCTTGCCAGACATGTGGCAAGGCACACATCAGGTGCGGTACTCAGCATGGCATACCGTATAGAGCCTATGACAAAAGCATAGGGGACGACCTTCATCCTTCCTCTCTCTTCTGCCGTGGTCAATCTTTGAGTCTTACTCAACTTCACACCTTACCACTCAGGTAAGAACCCCTTCTTTGACTGATCTATTTTGAACTCCTTCAAAAACATGTCAAGTTGTGCATTCTTTGAAAGTATCATCAGGCGTCTTGATCTATCTCTATAGATCTTGATGCCCAATATGTAAGCAGCTTTATCCAGGTCTTCCTTTGAAAATCACTCTTCAAACAACCGTTTATGCTTTCCAGAAATTTACATTATTTCGAATCAACAATATGTCATCCACATATACTTATCAGAAATGTTGTAGTGCTCCCACTCACTTTCTTGTAAATACAAGTTTCTAGCAAACATTGTATAAACCTAAAAGCTTTGATCACTCCATCAAAGCATATATTCTGACTTCGAGATGCTTGCTCTAGTCCATAGAAGGATCGCTGGAGCCAGCATACCTTTTAGCATCCTTAGGATCGGCAAAACTTTGATTGTATCACATACAACTCTTTCTTACGAAAACTGGTAAGAAAACTTGTTTTTGACATCCATCTGTCAGATTTCATAATCGAAAAATACAGCTAATGCTAACATGATTCCGACGGACTTAAGCATCGCTACGGGTGAGAAATTCTCATCATAGTCAACTCCTTGAACTTGTGAAAAGACTCTTTCCCACAAGTCGAGCTTCATAGAAGGTAACATTATCGCCCACGTCCGTCTTCTTCTTAAAGGTCCATTTATCCCAATGGCTTGCCGATCATCGGGCAAGTCCACCAAAATCCATACTTTGTTCTGATACATGGATCCTATCTCGGATTTCATGGCTTCTAACCATTTGTCGGAATACGGGCCCACCATTGCTTCTCCATAGTTCGTAGGTTCATTGTTGTCCAACAACATGATATCTAAGATAGGATTACCGTACCACTCAGGAGTAGTACATATCCTTGTCGACCTATGAGGTTTGATAGAAACTTGATCCGAAGCTTCATGATCACTATCATTAACTTCCTCTTCAACAGACGTAGGCACCACAGAAAACATCTTTCTGTGCTGCATCACTCTCTGGTTGAAGTAAAGGTTCAACAACCTCATCAAGTTCTATCTTCCTCCCACTCAATTCTTTCAAGAGAAACTCCTTCTCGAGAAAGGACCCGTTCTTAGCGACAAACAATTTGCCCTCGGATCTGAGATAGAAGGTATACCCAACTGTCACCTTTGGGTATCCTATGAAGATGTGTTTGTCCGCTTTTGGGTTCGAGCTTCTCCGGCTGAAGCCTTAAGCATCGCAGCCCCAAACATTAAGAAACGGCAATTTTGGTTTCTTGCCAAACCATATTCATACAACGTCGTCTCAACAGAGTTAGATGGTGTCCTATCTAAAGTGAATGCAGCTGTCTCTAACGCATATCCTCAAAATGAAAATGGTAGATCGGTAAGAGACATTATAGACCGCACCATATCTCATAAGGTTCGATTACGACGTCCGGACACACCATTACCCTGTGGTGTTCCAGGTGGCTTGAACTGTGAAACAATTCCACAATGTCTTAAGTGATTGCCAAACTCATAACTCAGAAATTCTCATCGATCAGATCGTAGGAATTTGATCTTCTTGTTATGATGGTTCTTAACTTCACTCTGAAACCGCTTGAACTTTTCAAATGTTTCAGACTTGTGCTTCATTAAGTAAATATACCTATATCTACTAAAATCGTCAGTGAAGATGAGAAAATAGCAATATCCACCGCGCACTTCAATTCTCATTGGTTCACACGCATCAGCATGTATGATTTCCAACAAGTCACTTGCCCGTTTCATTGTACCTGAAAACGGGGTCTTAGTCATCCTGCCCATGAGGCATGGCTCGCATGTGTCAAGCGATTCAAAATCAAGTGACTCCAAACATCCATTGACACATAGTTTCTTCATGCATCTTACGCCAACATGACCTAAGCGGCAGTGCCACAAGAAAGTGGTATTATCTACATCTTTTGGCGTGAACATGTGTATTACCATGACCGAGATTCACTAAACCATTCACATAGGGTGCATGACCATGAAAGGTATTATTCATGTAAACAGAATAACCATTATTCTCTAACTTAAATGAATAACCGTATTGCAATGAGCATGATCTAATCATATTCATGCTCAATGTAGACACCTGATAACATTTATCTACGTTCAATACTAATCCCGAAGGCAGATGGAGCGTGCGATGGTGATCTCATCAACTTTGGAAACACTTCCAACACACATCGTCACCTCGCCCTTAGCCAGTCTCCGTTTAGTCCGTAGCTTTTGCTTCAAGTCACCAATAATAGCAACTGAACCGGTATCCAATACCCAGGTGCCACCAGGAGTACTAGTGAGGTACACATTAATAACACGTATATACTTTGTTGAAGTTGCCAGCCTTCTTATCTACCATGCATTTGGGGTAATTCCGCTACCAGTGACCGTTCCCCTTACAATAGAAGCACTTAGTCTCGGGTTTGGGTTCAACCTTGGGTTCCTTCACTGGAGCGGCAACTGGTTTGCCATCCATGAAGTTTCCCTTCTAGCCCTTGCCCTTCTTGAAACCAGTGGTCTTGTTAAACCATCAACACTTGATGCTCCTTCTTGATTTCTACCTTTTGTGGTCTTAAGCACCGCGAACAGCTCCAGGATCAACTCCATCCCTTGCATGTCATAGTTCATCATGAAGATCTAGTAGCTTAGTGATAGTGGCTAGAGAACTCTATCAATCACTATCTTATCTGGAAGTTTAACTCCCACCCGATTCAAGTGATTGTAGCACCCAGACATTCTGAGCACATGCTCACTAGCTGAGCTTTTCTCCTCCATCTTGTTGGCAAAAGAACTTGTCAGAGGTCTCATACCTCTCAACACGGGCATGAGCCTGAAATCCCAATTTCCGCTCTTGGAACATCTCATATGTCTTATGGCGTTCAAAATGTCATTGGAATCCCGATTCTAAGCCGTAAAGTATGGTGCACTAAACTATCAAGTCGTCATCATGATGTGTTTGTCAGGTGTTCACAACATCCACAGACGACGTTGTAGGGGTTTGCACATCGAGCGGTGCATCAAAGACGTAAACCTTCTGTGTAGCAGTGAGGACACTCCTCGGACTATGGACCCAGTCCGCATCATTTCTTACAATATCTTTCAACTTGGTCTTTCTCTAGGAACGTATTGAAAAAGGGAGCTACAACGTGATCTATTTATCTACAACATATTTGCAAAGACAATTTAGACTATGTTCATGATAATTAAGTTCATCTAATCAAATTATTTAATGAACTCCCACTCAGATACACATCCCTCTAGTCATCTAAGTGAAACATGACCCGAGTCAACTAGGCCGTCTCCGATCATCACGTGAGACGGACTAGTCAACATCGGTGAACATCTTCATGTTGATCGTATCTTCTATATGACTCATGCTCGACCTTTTAGTCTTCCGTGTTCCGAGGCCATGTCTGTACATGCTAGGCTCGTCAAGTCAACCTAAGTGTATTGCGTGTGTAAATCTGGCTTACACCCATTGTATTCGAACGTTAGAATCTATCACACCCGATCATCACGTGGTGCTTCAAAACAACGAACCTTCGGAACGATGCATAGTTAGGGGGAACACTTTCTTGAAATTATTACGAGGGATCATCTTATTTAAGCTACCGTCATTCTAAGCAAATAAGATGTAAAACATGATAAACATCACATGCAATCAAATAGTGACATGATATGGCCAATATCATTTGCTCCTTTTGATCTCCATCTTTGGGGCTCCATGATCATCATTGTCACCGGCATGATACCATGATCTCCATCATCATGATCTCCATCATCATGTCTTCTTGAAGTTGTCTCGTCATCTATTACTTCTACTACTATGGCTAACGCTTTAGCAATAAAGTAAAGTAATTACATGACATTTAAGTTGACACGCAGGTCATAAATAAATTAAGACAACTCCTATGGCTCCTGTCGGTTGTCATACTCATCGACATGCAAGTCATGATTCCTATTATAAGAACATGATCAATCTCATACATCACATATATCATTCATCACATCCTTTTGGCCATATCACATCACAAGGCATATGCTGCAAAAACAAGTTAGACGTCCTCTAATTGTTGTTGCAAGTTTTTACGTGGCTGTTATAGATTTCTAGCAAGAACGTTTCTTACCTATGCCAAAAACACAACGTGATATACCAATTTATATTTACCCTTCATAAGGACCCTTTTCATCGAATTTGATCCGACTAAAGTGGGAGAGACAGACACCCGTTGGCCACCTTATGCATCTAGTGCATGTCAGTCGGTGGAACCAGTCTCACGTAAGCGTACGTGTAAGGTCGGTCCGGGCCGGTTCATCCCACGATGCCGCCGAATCAAGATAAGACTAGTAACGACAAGTAAATTGACAAAATAGACTCCCACAACAACTTGTGTTCTACTCGTGCATAGAAACTACGCATAGACCTAGCTCATGATGCCACTGTTGGGGATCGTAGCAGAAATTTAAAATTTTCTACGCATCACCAAGATCAATCTATGGAGTAATCTAGCAACGAGGGGAAGGAGAGTGCATCTACATACCCTTGTAGATCACAAAGCGGAAGCGTTGCAAGAACGCGGATGAAGGATTCGTACTCGCAGTGATTTAGATCGTGGTTGATTCTGATCTAAGCGCCGAACAACGGCGCCTCCGCGTTCAACACACGTGCAGCCCGGTGACGTCTCCCACGCCTTGATCCAACAAGGGGAGAAGGAGAGGTTGGGGAAGACTCCGTCCAGCAGCAGCACGACAGCGTGGTGGTGGTGGTGGAGCGCGGGACTCCAGCAGGGCTTCGCCAAGCACTACGAGAGACGAGGAGGGAGAGAGGTAGGGATGCGCCAAGAGAGAGATCAAATCATGTGTTGGGAAGCCCCCATACCTCAAGTATATGTAGGGGGAGGGGAGGGGGCTGCGCCCCTTCTAGGGTTCCCACCCCAAGGGGTGCGACAGCCCCTGATCCCATCTAGGGTGGCGGCCACAAGGGGGAGAGGGGGAGGCGCGCCTGGGGTGGGCCTTAGGGCCCATCTGCCCTAGGGTTTGCCCCCCTCCCCTCTTGGAGGCACCTTGGGCCTTGGTGGAAGGCGCCCCAGCCCACCTAGGGGTTGGTCCCTTCCCACTATAGGCCCATGTATGCCTCCGGGGCCCGTGGCCCCTCCCGGTGGACCCCCGGACCCCTCCGGTGGTCCCGGTACACTACCAGTGATGCCCGGAACACTTCCGGTGGCCAAAACCATACTTCCTATATATCAATCTTTACCTCCGGACCATTCCGGAACTCCTCGTGACGTCCGGGATCTCATCCAGGACTCCAAACAACATTTAGTAACCGTGTACATACTTTCCCTATAACCCTAGCATCATCGAACCTTAAGTGTGTAGACCCTACGGGCTCGGGAGTCATGCAGACATGGCCGAGACAACTCTCCCGTCAATAACCAATAATAGGATCTGGATACCCATGTTGGCTCCCACATGCTCCACGACGATCTCATCGGATGAACCACGATGTCAAGGATTCAATCAATCCCGTATACAATTCCCTTCGTCTATCGGTACGATACTTGCCCGGGATTTGATCGCTGGTATCCCGATACCTTGTTCAATCTCGTTACCGGCAAGTCTCTTTACTCGTTCCGTAACACATCATCCCATGATCAACTCCTTGGTCACATTGTGCACATTATGATGATGTCCTACCGAGTGGGCCTAGAGATACCTCTCCGTTACACGGAGTGACAAATCCCAGTCTCGATTCGTGCCAACCCAACAGACACTTTCGGAGATACCTGTAGTGCACCTTTATAGCCACCCAGTTACGTTGTGACGTTTGGCACACCCAAAGCACTCCTACGGTATCCGGGAGTTGCACAATCTCATGGTCTAAGGAAATGATACTTGACATTAGAAAAGCTTTAGCATACGAACTACACGATCTTGTGCTAGGCTTAGGATTGGGTCTTGTCCATCACATCATTCTCCTAATGATGTGACCCCGTTATCAACGACATCCAATGTCCATGGTCAGGAAACCGTAACCATCTATTGATCAACGAGCTAGTCAACTAGAGACTTACTAGGGACATGTTGTTGTCTATGTATCCACACATGTATCTGAGTTTCCTATCAATACAATTCTAGCATGGATAATAAACGATTATCATGAACAAGGAAATATAATAATAACCAATTTATTATTGCCTCTAGGTCATATTTCCAATAGTAGGTTGGTACGGTCTACCCGTTCGTAAGGTGCTAGCGCTTCTGAAAGACTATGTCTCGGTCATCCGTTTCTCAAACACCAAGTAGTGCGAGAAATCCAACGGAGGAGATCGAGTCTTGTGGGGAAAAGTGCGCAAACCTGTCCAGAGTGTATAAACTAATAATGGTTAGCCGTGTCCCCGGTTATGGACATCTTGAGTATCTAGTACCTGGATTATCATGTGAATCTCAACAAGTTACTCTAAAATTAATTTTGTTGGGTTTTGTTTAATGATGATGCTTAATTGGGATTGAGAATGCTGTCAACCATTCTCAATGTTTAACAACCACCATGATAGTTAAATAAAATTTATTCCTTTGCAGTACGAAAAATTGGCTTTACGCAAAACTGTAATCATAGAGCTTTCCACCAGCCAAATATGCATATAGAATAGCCTGTTTCATTCCATTACTCTCTATGTGTTACTTTGCCAGCATATTCCATGTGCTGACCCGTTTCGGGCTGCAACGTTAATGTTGCAGACTTTTCAGACGGCGATTAAGGAGTTTTAGTTCGTGGTTCTATACTCAGTGATGCCGTTGGAGTTGATGGACTCACTTATATTCCAAGCCTTCCGCTGTTATCGTCATTAGATGGCCTTAAGCCATATTTATTGTAATAAGTTCTCTTTTGAGACACTCGATGTAATAAGTGTGTGATTGCTACTTTGTTATAAATCCTTCAAGTATTGTTTGGTGTCAGCATTACTGATCCAGGGATAACACCTGAGCACAGAGATTGGACCGTCTGAGGTCTGGTCGCTACATCTGCACACCAGAAGCCATTCACAAACCCTAGCCGTTGTCATTTCTCATCTAATCTCCATAGCCACCACCATCACCACAACAATCCACCTCCAAGTTAGCCATACTTGTGATCGTGTATTACATTTGGCAATCATTGTAAGACATATTATTAATAAAGCATTCGTATTTAGTCTCCTTTAATGATTTTTGCGCGCGATCCGATCATCACGTGTGAGTAATTCGGTAAGGCAGTGGGTTGAGACATGGCCTTGTAACCCTATGTATTTGTATGAGGTGTTGATGGAATGGCTTTGAATTAACGTCATGTATGTGTGAAGTAAAATTGCATCGTAGTTGTCGCTTGTCTTTTTATCGGTCTTCAGCCCTGCAAGTACCCAGGATCACGATTTCTGTCAAGGAGATGTCTAGGAGCAGTGAGGACATGGAATGCTATTCTAAACACCAGTGACAAAAAGGTTTAGTACGGTAACGTAAAGCCAATCCTTGGGGATACATGATGTGTAGTCATTAAACGCCCAATGCTTTTGTCTGAATTATTATTAATAACCGAGGCAATGCCACACGATGCATAGCGCCTACGGTTGGACAACTGACTCTTGATGCAGGACGCGTGTTAGTCAAGATGTAATTTGGACACCCCCCACTTCACCTTGTTGCAAGCACACCTTGATGGGTGTCTTCGAGAACACAAATTAATATCATGATCATCTTGGTCAACAAGTATATGGTTGTACAATCAAGTCATCATAACCATGCATGTTTTAATTCTCTTGTTTACACTCATAGGTGTTATGATCCGGTTACAAAAAATTGGAATTAATTACTCTTGCAAAAGCTTGCTAAAAACCTTATTGTAGTGCACGTCCCTTCGTGGGTTCGATAACTCCTATTTCTAGGAAAGAGGCACGGAACCTTTATGCTACCCATTACCAAATAACTAAAGTAAATCACCAAGTCACCGCTTGCTTTCCCACTTGGGTCTGGGTGCAATGCTTAGGTGTGATTAGTTTATGAAACCGCTCTACGTTGATAGTTTGTGATTGGATTTCATTCATCTCGTGACAAGGAGGCACGCTCTGCCTCACCTCGGTTTCGGCACATGCCGATTTAGATGGGACACCCAAGGGTGTGAGGATGAGAAGATCACAAGGTAAACCCGATTCAGGTCCAACGATGAAACGACTGAAAATAGTGTGCCAAGAAGAGCGACATGCTAGTCCATCATGCACCGGCCAGCGGATGTGGGGACAACGGTTGAAAATCCTCGACGAGGCATGTACACACACCCGAGTTGATGTCATCATGCGACGACCCGACTCTTTGCAGGTGATACGTCTCCAACGTATCTATAATTTTTGATTGTTCCATGCTATTATATTATCTGTTTTGGATGTTTAATGGGCTTTAATATACACTTTCATATTCTTTTTGGGACTAACCTATTAACCGAAGCCCCAGTGCAAATTTTTGTTTTTTTGCCTATTTCAGTGTTTCGTAGAAAAGGAATATCAAACGGAACGAAACCTTCGCGAGGATCTTTCTTGGAACAAATGCAACCCAGGAGACTTGGAGTACAAGTCTGGAAGTCCGCAAAGCTTCCACGAGGCAGGGGGCGCACCCAGGGGGTAGGCGCGCCTTGAGGGAGTCCTGGATTAGGGGGTCCTCGGACAGCCGGACTATATCCCTTGGCCGGACTGTTGTACTATGAAGATACAAGATTGAAGACTTCGTCCCATGTCCGATGGGACTCTCCTTTGTGTGGAAGGCAAGCTTGGCGATTCGGATATGTAGATCTCCTCCCTTGTAACCGACTCTGTGTAACCCTAGCCCCCTCCGGTGTCTATATAAACTGGAGGGTTTAGTCTGTAGGACAACAACAATCATACCATAGGCTAGCTTCTAGGGTTTAGCCTCTCCGATCTCATGGTAGATCAACTCTTGTAATACTCATATCATCAAGATCAATCAAGCAAGAAGTAGGGTATCACCTCCATCGAGAGGGCCCGAACCTGGGTAAACATTATGTCCCCCGCCTCCTGTTACCATCCGCCTTAGACGCACAGTTCGGGACGCCCTACCCGAGATCCGCCGGTTTTGACACCGATATTGGTGCTTTCATTGAGAGTTCCACTGTGCTGTCACAATCAAGGCTTGATGGCTCCTTCGATCATCGGCAACGATGTGATCCAGGGTGAGGTTTTCCTTCCCGGACAGATCTTCGTATTCGGCGGCTTCGTACCGCGGGTGAACTCGCTCAGCCATCTGGAGCAGATTGAGAGCTACGCCCCTGGCCATCAGGTCAGGTTTGGAAGCTTGAACTATACCGACGATATCCACGGAGACTTGATCTTCGACGGATTCGAACCCATGTGAGGTGTGCTGCACAGTCAGATGAGCATGATTTAGCTCTGCCGTCGGACAGTGTTCGGGAGATCACAGCTGTAACTACTCCGGCCCTCAATCCAGAACAGATCGCGCCGTCCGAGGATGAGTGGATGGACCTTGCTATGGAGGCCGCACACTCAGCGGCGATAGAGCCGAATACTGACTTCACCTCCTATGAGACCTGTGTTGCCGGACACTCGGATTCGTCCTCGGCCACAGACTCCGAACCGCTCGCGTCCGTGCCCATCCAATCTGATTGGGCACCGATCATGGAGTTCACCTCCGCGGATATCTTTCAGCACTCGCCCCTAGGCGACATGCTAAACTCATTACGGTCTCTCTCCTTGTCAGGAGACCCTTGGCCGAACTATGTCCGGCTCGAGTGGGAAGCGGACGGTGAAGAAATTCGTTTCCCACCCACCACCCACTTAGTAGCCACTGTCGACGACCTAACCGACATGCTCGACTTCGACTCCGAAGACATCGACGATATGGACGACGATGAGGGAGACGAACAGGAACCACCACCCACAGGGCGCTGGACTGCCACCTCATCGTATAATATATACATGGTGGACACCCCCAAAGAAAGCGATGGCAATAAGGCAACAGAGGATAATCCTCCTAGAACCAATCCAAGAACCGGCGTCATCGGCGCCGCCCTAAGCCTCGCCATAGCAAAAACAGAGATACCGGCACAGGAGACAATAACGCCACAAATAGTGCTGAAGACGAAGACAATCCCCTCCAGCCAGGCTTTGAGCAGGAGGATGGGCAAGCCAGCCCTAAGGAACATGCAGTAGACGGAGAATCAGAGGATGACAATTACATGCCTCTCTCCGAAGATGAGGTGAGCCTCGGCAATGAAGAATTTATCGTGCCTGAGGATCCCGTGGAACAGGAGCGCTTCAAGCGCCGGTTTATTGCCACAGCAAAAAGCCTGAAGAAAAATCAACAATAGCTTCAAGCTGAGCAAGATCTGCTAGCAGATAGATGGACCAAGGTCCTGGCAGCCGAGGAACACGAACTCGAGCGCCCAATCAAAAATTTCCCAAAGCGTAGGTTGCTACCCCAACTCGAAGAGGAAGCATTAAGGCGTGCGCTTCCAGCGTATGATGCGGCAGACCGGCCACCTCATGGCTGGGACAAAGTGGCATATAAGCCCGAAGTCCAACCCACACCCCGCCGCCAGTCAAACAAAAACATCAAGCCCCGGGGTAACACACAGGACCTGCGAGATGTATTGGAAAACAAAGCAGGACACAAAAGATCAATCTTCGGATCACGAGGGCGCCTGTCGGTGTCAAAACCGGCGGATCTCGGGTAGGGGGTCCCGAACTATGCGTCTAGGCGGATGGTAACAGGAGACAAGGGACACAATGTTTTACCCAGGTTCGGGCCCTCTTGATGGAGGTAAAACCCTACGTCCTGCTTGATTAGTATTGATGATATGGGTAGTACAAGAGTAGATCTACCACGAGATCAAGGAGGCTAAACCCTAGAAGCTAGCCTATGGTATGATTGTTGTATGATGAAGTTGTCCTACGGACTAAAACCCTCCGGTTTATATAGACACCGGAGAGGATTAGGGTTACACAAAGTCGGTTACAATGGTAGGAGATCTTGAATATCCGCATCGCCAAGCTTGCCTTCCACGCCAAGGAAAGTCCCATCCGGACACGGGACGAAGTCTTCAATCTTGTATCTTCATAGTCCTGGAGTCCGGCTGAAGGTATAGTCCGGCTACCCGAACACCCCCTAATCCAGGACTCCCTCAGTAGCCCTTGAACCAGGCTTCAATGACGACGAGTCCGGCGCGCAGATTGTCTTCGACATTGCAAGGCGGGTTCCTCCTCCAAATTCTTCATAAAAGTTTGTAAACCCCAAGAGTAGTGTCCGACTCTGCAAAATATGTTTCCACCTGTTGCCACAAAGATAATAATATTAACACAAATCTAATCTGCTGACGTATTCCGCAGCGTGACACCACACTACGGCCAAGCCTTTATTCGAATCGTTTTCACTTTTCCACCTCAGCGTGTTTTGCGAGGTGGTTTCCTTGGCACGTCTTGTCAAAGCAGAGATCGTGTCCCCCATTTACGGGATTCTCATCAATACGGACGTGGGTAACCCAACCGCGCCATTTATCACGGCGCTTGAGGGGCAAGCGAGTTTTACTAGGCTGGTGGGGACGCATAGTCGCATCCGCCCATATAAGGGGATAAGGATCCACCTTTTTACCTACGCCTTCTTCCTCCTTTGCCTATCCATCTTCTGCGGACCCGAGCTCCAGTGCCCAAGCCCGCACTTCCTACCTCAACCTTCTCCAACAATGTCCGGAGCGGGAGGCAAGTGGATGGTCTCCTCCGTCACGTAGGGCCATGTCAAAAGGCTAAGGAAGGCCGGATACTTGTCCAAAGACATCGCGCACCGGCTTCCTGAGGAGGGGCAGCTTCTCCCCACCCCAAGGCCCCATGAGAGGGTAGTATTTCTTCCCCACTTCCTCCGCGGACTGGGTTTTCCTCTCCACCCATTTGTCCGCGGGCTCATGTTCTACTATGGCCTAGATTTCCACGATCTGGCCCCGAACTTCATCCTCAATATCTCGGCGTTTATCGTCGTGTGCGAGGCTTTCCTCTGCGTCCGCCCCCATTTCGGCCTCTGGCTCAAGACCTTCAATGTCAAGCCAAAGGTGGTGCGCGGCAACCAGGCGGAGTGCGGAGGTGCCATGGCGGGAAAAATAGCCAACGTCCTATGGCTCGAGGGCTCCTTTGTGGAGACCTTGAAGGGGTGGCAGTCAGGGTGGTTTTACATCACAGAGCCACGCGATCCGAAGTGGATCGCAGCCCCTGAATTCCGATCCGGACCCCCTACGCGGCTCACGTCCTGGAAGGAGACGGGCTTGTCGTGGGGCGACGAAGAAGAGGTGACCGGACTGCAAAAATGCATCCAGTCCCTGGTGAACAAGCAGCTCAAGCTTGTCAACGTAGTCCAGGTCATGCTCATCCGCCGGATCCTTCCGTGTCAAGAACGGGACTTCAATTTGTGGGAGTTCAACCCGGCGCAGCACCAAACTCTGAGCAGGCTCTTCGACATGACATACGAAGATGCCTGGAAGGGGCTAACTAAAGGCGCCGAGGCTCCCACATCCGCCTCCGAAGACCGCGGATTCAGCTCGCAGCGTCCTGCTGGCGAGGTAAGATATTTTCATATTTTACAGGATGTTAAGTTTTTTCATAGTTTGACTCTATGCGGGATCTAAACTCCCTCACCTTTGACAGGCTTGGCAGTCGAAGTCCGGACTGATTAACTGTCCGGCTCCCTTGCCCGAAGACCCAGCCCCTGCTCTCCTAGTGAAGCTGCTGGTTCCGGCACCTTATGTGGTGTCGGAGAAGAAGGCCAAGAAGAAGAAGGCCACAGGGACTCGAAAGAGTTCCCGGCATATGGTGGTGTCGGACTCGTCGTCCGACGAGTCCGAGACGCACTCCTCCCGTGAAGACAAGGAGGAGGAAGAAGAAACCTCTCCCCCTCCAACGGGGGAGGAAAGAAGAAGAGGGCCGCCCCAGTAGGGGAGGCCGAGGGGTCCAAGAAGAGGAAAACCCCTCCGCCGGACTACGCCCCCGACGCCGACGAGGACGAAGAGGCGTGGCCAGACAGGGCCAAGCGTCCGGCGAAATCGTAAGTGTTCGGATACCAGAGTAACTCATGATATTCCTTTTGTTGCACAGCTTTCCCTAATGTCGAATATAATCATGCAGCTCGCCCAAGGATGGGCTCGACGAGTCGTCGAGCGGCTCCCTGGATTCATCGGACGTGAATTCAGTTCCGCCTGCTGCCTCCCCCTGTGCTGCGGATGACGCCGAAGTGGCGTCGCGACAAGCTCTGGGGCAGGAGGAGGTGGTCCAGGAGGAGCTGCGAGGCGACCTCCCAGACTCCAGGAGTAAAGGGGACAAGACCCCCCAGGGTTCCATGTCTGGCTTTAAGCCGGACACCGCGCCGGAATCATCAACGGTTCCGGACCGCGGCAGGCGAACTCCTGCCAAGAGGAGCAAGCCTCCTGAGCCGGCGTCCTCCGTCCAACCGGAGGTGCCGGACAATCTGCTGGAGGTGCTTAAGGGCACCTCCATCGACGAGGAGCACCGTACCATCATGAGTACGGTGGTCCAGAAGGTTCGGTCCGCCAAAAGCGGACTGACTGAAGCTTGTGCTAGCCTTCTAACAGGCTTCGAGGTAAGTAAAAAATATGTAAAAATATTACCGCATAGACAATAGCCCCTGATGCTCTGTTTGGTGTTCGGAAAGAAAATCCGAATAGAGGATCTATTAAATATCGCAGGAGTCTAACTAAAAGGAGTCAATATACGTATGCAGGCTTCGCTGCTGGCCACCGCTGCACTGACTGCGGAGGTCGGTGCCCGGAAGCTGGGCCTCGAGCGGACCGAGCAAGAGCTCGGCCTTGCCAAATGGCAGCTCGAGGAGAAAGAAGGTAAGAGATACCTTATAGAAGAAAAAAATGCCTATAAGAAGACGCAATTGCAAAAAATAACAGGAGTACACTGCTTATTGTAGGGGCCACAACTGAGGTGGCGACCCTCAAGCAGGCGCTGTTCGAGGCCGAGAAGAAAGCGGCCACGGAGCGCACCGAGCGGGAGAAATTTGAGGCGCATGTCGGCGAGGTGCAACAAGAGCTTCAGGCTCTCATGAAAAAACATGAGAGTTTGGAGCTCGACTCGAAGATGCGAGCGTCCGAGCTTGTTGCGGCCCTTAAAACTGCCAAATCTGCCAAGGCCGAAGCCCAGAAGGCCCTCCAGGAATTGGATGCGGTGAAAAAGATAGTGGCGGGTAAGGCATTCTCTATGCAAAGCAGACATATAAAAGTAAACTACTTGTTACTTACCCGAATCCGGAGCTCTCCAGGGGCATTCGCAGATCTTCCCCGCAGCGTATCCGATGCCGCCGCATTCTACCGAGCCGAGGAAGGCAGCTCGACGGAGAAGGTGTTCTGGTCTCAGTACACTGAGGCCGTACACCCTATGTCCTTGAGCGACCAGCTGAAGCAGCTGGTCGAGCTCCACAAGGCGGCCGAACAGGCCCTAAAGGGCTTCGTAGTTCGGCTGTGGCCTGGAGAGGCCCTGCCTGGGAGCTACTTCGGACTGGTGCGGCGGCTGGTGGAGGCTTGTCCAAGGCTCGAGGTCATCGAGCATTCCGTCTGCATCGAAGGTGCCCGTAGGGCCCTTGCCCGTGCAAAGGTGCACTGGGGTAAGCTGGACGGTGAGAAGCTTGTGAGGGACGAGCCGCCGCCGGGGAAGGAGCATCGCAAGCCCGAGAACTATTACAAGGATGTTCTGGCTGGTGCCCGCCTTATGGCGGATGAATTTACCAAGGATGTAATTTTTGAATGAACTCGCTCGTGTTATCCTGTGCGCTGAAAACTTGTTCATATGCGCTAAGCAATGCTTGTTGAATTTAAGATATTACTTTCTGTGCGGCCGTTTATCAAAAAATTGAGAGATGGCCAGTCGTCGGCTTCTGCCCCCATGCCACTAGTGCTGGGGTGTTCGGGATAAACCTGAGCGCTCTTTTTCCCATGTTTGGGTCCGTCAAGGGAGACACTCAGCACAACGAACAAGGCAATCGGACTATAATGCTTTAACACTCTCACTTAGCCATAGAACTCTATAATTTTAAATTTCGGCGAAGCCCCTAGTATTCAGAAGACCGAGTTCGGGGCGCTATCCACGCCTTGGCCGGACAAAGCCGGTTCCTCGCTTGAAGCGGCATAAGTCTTTAAGGACTTGAAAAACCTCTCGAACAGCGACCGGTCTCTCGCCTCATCATGACAGTCAGTTTTAGCTTTCTCTACTAAGGTGCTCAGCCCACAACTGGGGCACAATCGCAGTAGTTCTCCTAGTGCTACCTTAGCCGATATAGCAGAACGTAAGGCACCAAAACATAGGAGCCGGGCAAACCCAACTATTGACCCAAATCATGATTCAGAGCCGATGCATATAGTGCTATAAGTTCGGGGTGCCGGACTTGTGAAAGTGTACGGACTTCTCACGCCATATTGATGGGTACTGAAGCCCCTGGCGTATTTTTGCCGTACCACAGTGTACGGATGCAACATGTTATTAATAAACATATATATAAAAAGAGGATAATGCAAAAAATAGACAAAGAGCTATGCATTGTTTATAGAAAGGCTGCTATGAAGGCGGAACGATACAAATAGTGCGATAAGCAAAAGAAATTGGACTATTTAACATGTCCTGGCCAGGGGCAGGCCGCGGAATTGTATTAAAAAACAGGTATACTGCTCACAATAGAGACCACCTGGGAGTTCCATAATGCGGCGTGGCTTGTCTGCTTTCCTGGATCTTGCATCGTTTGTGCGGCAGTTGAATTGCCGAACGGGGTCGTCCGAAGTATGGAGTCCTGAGAGTAAGAGAAAAAAGAAGAAGAAAAAAAGGAATCCGGCAGCCCCTGGTGCCGTTTAAGCCGTATTTCGGGCGTGCCGTGATAGTGCCCCTTCCCCTGTGCCCATGGTATTTCAAGAGCGTAGTTATGTACGCGAAGCACTGGTTTCGCTATATCGCGAGGGCTAGGGTTGGGGCCGCATTGCTACGCTAGTTCAGAACGTTCCAGGCGGTCTTGTTGTAGGGTACTCCGGGCGCGCTTGATAGTGTCCGGCTTTTTGAAGGCCGAACTGGAGAACTGCCTAGAGAGGCTGCTTTGTACTTCTGCTACGAGCGCTGCCATGTGCTCCTCCATTCGGAGGGAGCGCTCAGTGTTCCCATTGATCGTGATTACTCCTCTAGGGCCTGGCATCTTGAGCTTGAGGTATGCATAGTGTGGTACCGCGTTGAATATTGCGAATGCGGTTCGCCCGAGCAGTGCGTGATAGCCACTACGGAACGGGACTATGTCGAAGATTAACTCCTCGCTTCGGAAGTTATCCGGAGATCCGAAGACCACTTCCAGTGTAACTGAGCCTGTACAGTTGGCTTCTACACCTGGTATGACGCCTTTAAAGGTCGTTTTGGTGGGCTTGATCCTTGAGGGATCTAGCCCATTTTTTGCACTGTATCCTGGTAAAGCAGGTTCAGGCTGCTGCCGACGTCCATAAGGACTCTTGTGAGATGAAATCCGTCAATGATTGGGTCTAGAACCAATGCGGTGAAGCCGCCGTGACGGATGCTAGTGGGGTGGTCTCTTCGATCAAAGGTGATCGGGCAGGAGGACCATGGGTTGAACTTTGGGGCGACTGGCTCCATCGCATATACGTCCCGTAACGCATGCTTCCGCTCCCTCTTGGGTATGTGGGTTGCGTATATCATGTTCACCGTCCGCACTTGCGGGGGAAATCCCTTCTGTCCACTATTGTTCGGCGGCCTGGGCTCCTCCTCGTCGTTGCTATACAACCCCTTGCCTTTGTTTTCGGCTCTTAACTTGCCTGCCTGCTTGAACACCCAACAATCCCTGTTGGTGTGATTGGCTGGCTTTTCGGGGATGCCGTGTATCTGGCACAAGCGGTCGAGTATCCGGTCCAACCTGGACGGGCCCTGAGTATTTCTTTTGAATGCCTTTTTCCGTTGACAGGATTTGTAGCCTCGGAATCCGGCATTAACTGCCGTATCCTCGTTGGTGTCACTGTTAACGCGGCGCTTTTGTTTGTTCCGACGCGACCTGTCAATTTTGTCCTTGGTATTCGAATTACCAGGGTTCTTGGTTAAGTTGTTGCTGCAAGCTAGCCAGCTGTCTTCGCCCGCGCAAAAGCGGGTCATGAGTGTTGTGAGGGCTGCCATAGATTTCGGCTTTTCCTGTCCCAGGTGCCGGGCAAGCCACTCGTCAAGGATATTATGCTTGAAGCCGCTAAGGCCTCTGCGTCCGGATAGTCGACTATCTGGTTTTTCTTTGTTAGGAACCGTGTCCAGAATTGCCTGGCCGATTCCTCTGGCTGCTGAATTATGTGTCTTAGGTCATCGGCGTCCGATGGTCGCACATAAGTGCCCTGGAAGTTGTCAAGGAATGCGGCTTCCAGGTCCTCCCAAGAACCGATTGAGTCTTCTGGCAAGCTGTTAAGCCAATGCCGGGCCGGTCCCTTAAGTTTGAGTGGGATGTATTTGATGGCGTGTAGATAATCACCGCGGGCCATGTGGATATGAAGGAGATAATCCTCGATCCATACCGCAGGATCTGTTGTGCCATCGTACGATTCGATGTTTACGGGTGTGAAGGCCTCGGGGATTTTATGATCCATTACTTCATCTGTGAAGAAAAGTGGGTGGGCGGCGCCTCTGTATTGGGCTATATCACGACGCAGCTCGAAGGAGCTTTGTCTGTTGAGTTCGGCCCGGCCGGATTCATTGCATCCGGAGTGACGATCACCGTCACGTGCCGTGGGGCGCCTGCGCGATCCGTAGATCGATCTTGTTTGCCTTGCCTTGTCCTCTAGTATGTCGCGCAGGTCGGGCGCATTTTCCCGTGCCTTAGTATGCTTGACGCGGCGCCGGGGCATGGCTTGAGTGGAGGGCTGAGAGGCCTCTCTGTCGCGGCCACGAGGTGGCCGGTCAGCCATGTCATGCGATGGTGATGTAGGTGCTTCCTCCTCTAGTCGGGGTAGCAGCCTTCGCTTTGGGTAACTCTTGGAGGGGCGTTCGAGTTCATGCTCTTCGGCCGCAAGGACTTCAGTCCATCTGTCAGCTAGCAAATCCTGATCAGCTCTAAGCTGTTGCTGCTTTTTCTTGAGGCTGCTTACCGTGGCCATAAGCCTGCGTTTAAAACGCTCTTGTTCGGCGAGATCCTCTGGCACGACGAACTCGTCATCGTCGAGGCTTGCCTCGTCTTCGGAGGGAGGCATATAATTATCGTCCTCAACCTCTTTGTCCGCCGCCCTCTCATGAGGGCTGGCTTCTCTGTCCTCCTGTGCTGAATCTTGCTGGAGGGGGTGTTCTTCGGCGCTATCCGGAGTAGTATTATCTCCCGTGCCGGAATCACCGTTTTTGCTTTGGCGGGATTTAGAGCGACGCCGCTGACGCCGGCGCTTGGGCTGTTTCTTAGAGGTATCGTCCCCCGCTGTTCCATCGCCATCTCCATCCTTTGGAGTGTCCACCATGTATATGTCATATGACGAGGTGGCCTTCCAGCGCCCTACAGGTGCTGGTTCTTGTTCGTCTCCTGCATCGTCGCCCATGCCGTCGATGTCTTCGGAGTCGAAGTCAAGCATGTCGGTTAAATCGTCGACAGTGGCTACGAAGTGGGTGGTGGGTGGGTTTTGAATTTCTTCATCGTCCGTATCCCAACCTTGCTGACCGTAGTCCGGCAAGGGCTCTCCTGATAAAGAGAGAGACTTTAGAGAATTCAGGATGTCGCCGAAGGGCGAGTGCTGAAAGATGTCCGCGGCAGTGAACTCCATTATCGGCGCCCAATCAGATTCGATCGGCAGGGGCACGGGGGGCTCGGAGTTCGCAGAGGAATCTGGATCCTCGGAGTCACGGGCCATGCGGAGTGCGGGGCTGGAGTTCGGCTCGATCGCCTCTGAGATCGCAGCCCCTGAGGCAGCGTCCAACCGCTGATCCTCGATCGGCGCAGTAGGCTCCGAATCAATGGTTGGAACCGATGCGTGTGCGGCCTCCAAAGCGCTGTTCGGCGGCAGAGCTATATCATACCCATCGAGACAGTGCGGCGCGCTTGGCTGTGGCTCGAATCCATCGAAGATCAAGTCCCCGTGGAGGTCAGCCGTGTAGTTTAGGCTACCAAACCTGACCTGATGGCCAGGGGCGTAGCTTTCGATCTGCTCAAGGTAGCCAAGCGAATTGGCCCACAGTGCGAAGCCGCCGAAGATGAAGATCTGTCCGGGGAGAAAAGTCTCACCCTGGACTGCATCGTTGTTGATGATTGAAGGAGCCATCAGGCCTAAAAGCGATGACACAGAGGAACTCTCAATGAAAGCACCAATGTCGGTGTCAAAACCGGCGGATCTCGGGTAGGGGTCCCAAACTGTGCGTCTAGGCGGATGGTAACAGGAGACAAGGGACACAATGTTTTACCCAGGTTCGGGCCCTCTTGATGGAGGTAAAACCCTACGTCCTGCTTGATTAATATTGATGATATGGGTAGTACAAGAGTAGATCTACCACGAGATCAAGGAGGCTAAACCCTAGAAGCTAGCCTATGGTATGATTGTTGTATGATGAAGTTGTCCTACGGACTAAAACCCTCCAGTTTATATAGACACCGGAGAGGATTAGGGTTACACAAGGTCGGTTACAATGGTAGGAGATCTTGAATATCCGCATCGCCAAGCTTGCCTTCCACGCCAAGGAAAGTCCCATCCGGACACGGGACGAAGTCTTCAATCTTGTATCTTCATAGTCCTGGAGTCCGGCTGAAGGTATAGTCCGGCTACCCGAACACCCCCTAATCCAGGACTCCCTCAGCGCCCCCTAACACATGACGACGACCGTCATGCCGGATATACCAAAAGCAAATCCGGCCCGTCCGAACACAGCAGACAAGACTCGTACGAACTGCGTCATGACATAGCCCGGCATAGAGGCGCCGCACACCCCCTATGCTTCACTGATGAAGTAATGGATCATGAATTCCCAGAAGGGTTTAAACCCGTGAACATTGAATCATACAATGGTACTACTGACCCCGCGGTATGGATAGAGGATTTCTTCCTCCACATTCACATGGCCCGCGGGGATGATCTACACGCCATCAAGTACCTCCTGTTAAAACTCAAAGGACCAGCTCGACATTGGCTAAATAGCTTGCCAGCAAACTCCATCGGAACTTGGGAGAACCTGGCAAACGCATTCCTGGACAACTTCTAGGGGACTTATGTGCGACCACCGGATGCTGATGATTTAAGTCACATAACCCAACAACCCGGAGAGTCAGCCAGGAAATTTTGGACTCGGTTCCTAACCAAAAAGAACCAAATTGTGGACTGTCCGAATGCCGAAACCCTAGCGGCCTTTAAGCATAACATCCGTGACGAGTGGCTCACCAGACATCTCGGCCAAGAGAAGCCAAAGTCCATGGCAGACCTCACAACACTCATGACCCGCTTTTGCGCGGGCGAGGATAGCTGGTTGGCCCGTAGCAACAACGCAGCAAGCAACCCTAGCACATCGGAGGCTAGAGACAACAACAACAAGCCAAGTTGCAACAGATACAAGCGCCGCAACAACGGCGATAATGCTGAAGACACGACAGTCAGTGCTGGATTCAGTGGCTCTAAATCCGGTCAGCGGAAAAAGCCGTTCAAAAGAAACAATCTAGGCCCGTCCAGTTCGGACCGCATACTCGACCGCTTGTGTCAAATTCATGGCACCCCCGATAAGCCAGCCAACCACACCAACAGAGAATGTTGGGTGTTCAAACAGGCCAGCAAGTTGAATGCCGAAAGCAAGGAAAAGGGGCAGCATAGCGACGACGAGGAGGAGCCCCGGCCGCTGAACACAGGAGGACAGAACAAAACTCCTCCCGAAGTGAAAATGATGAACATGATATACGCAACCCATATCCCCAAGCGGGAATGGAAGCGTGCAATCAGGGACGTCTACGCGATGGAGCCAGTCGCCCCAAAGTTCAACTCATGGTCTTCTTGTCCGATCACTTTTGATCGCAGGGACCACCCCACTAGTAACCGTCATGGCGGTTCTGCGGCATTGGTCCTTGATCCTATCATTGACGGATTCCACCGCACTCAAGTCCTTATGGACGGTGGTAGCAGCCTGAACCTGCTTTATCAGGATACGGTGCAAAAAATGGGTATAGACCCCTTGAGGATCAAACCCACAAAACCACCTTCAAAGGTGTCATACCAGGTGTAGAGGCCTGTTGCACGGGCACAATCACACTGGAAGTGGTCTTCCGTAACATCCCAAATTTTCAATTTGGAATGTTATACATAAATCATTCATGCATATCATATTTTATTGCATTTTCGTTTTGCTATCCTCGAAATCCTAAGCAACTCAAGGACCCTCGGAGAGAGTTGGGGATTTCCCAGTTTTCGTATTTGAGTTTTATCAAATACTGAAACAAGGATTTTGGTTTTAATTATTTTTCTCTCCTAAAATATTTCATATTAAAATATATGAGAGGAGATAATATGACTTCTCCAAAATAAATGAAATATTGGAGGAAAATATTAAAATCAAATATTTGATTTTATTTGGATTTTATTGCAATTTTATTTGCATTAGAGAAATTGCACGTTTTTCAAAGTTGCATTTTAGGGCCAAGAAAATGTTCATCTCGTTCTATATATTTTATTTAGACGGTGAAAATTTGTTTTGGCATTTTTAGAATTTTATTTTATTTTTCTGGGATTTTTTTTATATTCAGCGGATTTTTTTAAAAAAATGCGCAGTGGCTAACTGGGCCGAAGCCCAGCCGCCGGCCCACTCCCCCGCGCCGCCGTCTCCTTCCAGGAGACCGAGCCACCGCCGCCTCGGACGAGGAGTCCGGCTGGGACTCGCCTCGCCGCCGCCTTGGCCCCTCCTCCAAGCCGCCCCCCTCTTAAATACCCCCCGAGCCCCGCCACCACCACCCACCCCGCCGCCCGCAGCCCCGCCGCCTCTGCCGCGCCTCGCCGCCACCGCCTCCTCTCGCCGCGCCGCGCCGCCGTCGCCTCGCCGCCGCAGCCCCGCCTCGCCGGAGCTTCGCCGGAGGTACCACCGCCGTTTGCCGCCACCGGTTTTTTTAAAACCGCTTTGGGTTTTTTAGAAAAGAAAAACCCTAGTTCGTTTTTTTAGATCGGTTCGCCGTTTTTCTTCCCGGTTCATCTACTTAGTGGACGTTCGTTCGTACGTTCATTTTAAGGAACGATTTTCGCTCGATAGTTACAGACAATGAACGTTCGTTCGTTTGCCTGTTCATCAGTTTTCTATTTCTCGGATTTTTCCACGATTATTTTCGATCGTGATTTCTGATCCGATTTTCGTTTTAGTTTATCTTTTCGCTCATTTGTCGGAATCAGGCGATTCAAGTGCCTAGATCTTCGTCTCGAGACCCTCTTTCTGTTTATGCAACTTGCACAAGTTTTTGCTACTGTAAAATTTGACCATAGTCCAGATTAGCAAATGGATCTCGTTTCTTTCGCAGTTTGAGTTTTGTTGCTCCGTTTGATTTGATTCTTTTCGCAAACCGGAGTTCTTAAGTTGAAATTTCTGGTCAATTCTTCTTATTTGAGTTTTTCCCGTGCATCTTTGCTTGATTGCTTATGTATGCTTTTGTTTGTTTGCGATAGAACACCCGGAGTGCGAAGCGTGCTACTACGAATCCCTAGGTTTTGCGGATCATCAGCAAGGCAAGTAACACTTTGATCATACCCCTTACCACCCAGTTTTTATGCATTAGTTCCGATCCTCAAACATTGCATGGTTAGGATGTGATTAACATGTGGGTTGGGAAGTAGTTGATGAGGTAGAACCTAGTGCCCTGTTATATTCAAACCCTTGGGAGTTACTTCTACATATTGCTTATATTGCTATGCTATGCTCGTAGACGTGGTTTGGGTGAGTGAAATCCATGACAGATGTGAGATTGTTAATTAATGGTTTAACTTAAGGTGTCAACTTGAATACACATCTGGGTGGATTGTTTGTTGGGCACCTGGGGAATCCAGTGTTGTCCTACTATATCCCGGAGTACCCATGTGATAATCCTATGGTCCGCCACCCAGGCTCAAAGGGAACTGAGATATTTTCATGCTAGAAACTTCCGTGTGCAGCCACAAGCTATTATGGGCTCTAGCATAGTTGAGTAAGTTGCGTGAAGCTCCCGAAGTGGTGGATCAGTAGGTAGTGGGATGTAGGTTTGGTATGGTCTGCCCGAAGTAAGGGGTTAATGCTTCTGAAAGACTGTGTCTCCGTCATCCGTTTCTCAAACACCATGTAGTGCGAGAAATCCAACGGAGGAGATCGGGTCTTGTGGGGAAAAGTGTGCAAACCTCTGCAGAGTGTATAAACCAATCATGGTTAGCCATGTCCCGGTTTATGGAAATCTTGAGTATCTAGTACTTGGAGTATCCTAAGTATCTCATCACTCTTAATTAATATTGTTGGGTTGTTAATTACTTTAATTGGGATTGAGTTGGAGGAACCTTCTCAATGATGTTTCAACTACCATGATAGTTAAATAAAATCTATTCCTTTGTTGTGGGGAAAAATTGGCTTTTCGCAAAAACTATAACCATAGAGCTTTCCACCAGCCAAATATGCATGTAGTGATAGCATTATTTTGTTCTTGCTCTACTATGTTATATTGCCAGCATATTCCATGTGCTGACTCGTTTTCGGGCTGCAACGTATCATGTTGCAGACTTTTAATTTTCCTTCGATGCACCAACCTGGAGTCTAGGAAAGAGTATGGCAGCTCACATCACCATGGGACGCATTGGAGAAGTTTATCATGAGGACCTTAAGGATAATATTTATCAGATTTGTGGGTGCCGAGATGAGCAATGGGAGATGATTAGCACCAGGAAGGATAGATCAATTGCAGCTTTTATCCAGGAGTTAAACCAACACATTCATCGCCAGGAGAACCAGATGTGCGCAGGAATGATATATCTGAAGAAGGCAATGACTAGGATCATGGAATTGGAGGAAGAACTCAAGGCTACATGTGAAGATTATGAGGAGGAAATCGTCGTACTAGTGGAGAAGAATGACGATCTGTAAAGAAAGTTAGGAGTATTCCTGGGAGACCCCGCACCAGGAGGAGAAGACGAAGAACCCAAGGAAATTCGCCTGGAGGACTACATTATCATTGACGACACTGACTCAGACCCCGACAATAGCGATGATGAATATGAAGACGAAGCTAGAGCAGACATCATGGAGTCTTCAACCGAAGAATATTTCTAGTATACCACCACATCAGTAGTAGTATTCCACCATGTAAATAGTGTAGTTCGAGCACTTTTGTAAATGATAGTTAGATCGATTGTATGCCCTTGCTTGATTGATTGAGTGAAATGTTTGTGTTTGTCTCATGTGCATATGGGTAGTGCCTTCTCATTAGACCCCTTTTCTAGTTCTGATCTCTTCCCTCTAAAACCCATCAGATGCCTCCGAGACGTGACCCCGGGTTTACTTTCCCACCGGAGCTCACTCAGTTGATCCAACAGCAGAATACCCTGACGCAGTTATTAGTTTAGAACCAAGGCAACAACAATAACAACACCAATAATCCACCACCACCACCACCAGTTGACAACTTAGCCCGTTTTCTGAGGTTGCAGCCGCCGGTGTTCTCCAGTAGCACCGAGCCCATAGTAGTAGATGATTGGCTCCACAGGATTGGAAGGGAGTTAACCACTGCAGGATGTACCGATGCTGAGAAGGTGCATTTTGCCGCACATCAGTTGGATGGACCAGCAGCCTCATGGTGGGAGAATTACACTGTCACCTACCCTATAGCCACGGTGACATGGGATCAGTTTCAGCAAGCTTTCCGTATAGCCCATTTCTCAACTGGAGCTATGAGTATGAAGAAGCGTGAGTTTCTTAACTTACGCCAGGGGAACCGTACTGTGGCTCAGTACGCGGATGAGTTTAGCAAGTTATCTCGCTATGCCCCTGATGATGCGGCCACAGATGCCGCAAAGCAGGAGAAGTTTATGGAAGGGCTAAATGATGAGAAGAGCATGTAGTTGATGATGGCAACATTCAACAACTACCAGGAGTTGGTAGATAAGTCTCTTATGATTGAAGGGAAGCAGCAACAGATTGATAGCCGTAAAAGGAAGTATGGACAAGGAAGGTATAATTCAGGAGCTCAACAGAAGCCTCTCCTAACCCCGAACTCGGGAGGACTTGTTTATAACCATGGAGGCCACATCCACGATGGAGGAAGTAACCATAATCATACAGGCCCAAGGAATGGGAATGGGAATGGAGCAAGCAACAATCAGAACCGCCCCAATCCAGCCACACCCGCCAAGAGAGACCTAAGCCACGTTACTTGTTTCAAGTGCAGGAAGACTGGACACTATGCCACGGAGTGCCCTGAAGCGAAGAATGGAAACGGAAATGGGAGCGCTGGAAAGAAGCCCAATCCATTCAACAAAGGACAAGTGAACCACGTCAATGTGGAGGAGGCTGAAGAGCATCCAGACGCGGTTATTGGTAAGTTTTTGGTTAAGTCTTTTACCGCCCTTGTTCTTTTTGATACCAGTGCATCGCATTCATACATATCAAGGGAATTTGTGGATAAGTTTAAACTACCAACCCAAACCCTTAGGACCCATCTGTAGTAAGTTCACCTGGAGCAGAGTATATGGCTAGTCGATGGTGCGACCAGATACCCTTAACCATTGGTAGTCATGTTTTTCTGTCCGACCTAATAATCTTGGAGTCACAAGGATTGGATGTGATATTAGGAATGGACTGGATGTCAAAGTATGGAGGAAGCATTGACTGTGTTAGTAAGTCAATTTGTCTCACCAACCCGGAGGGAAAAAGGACTAAGTATGTATCTAGACATGTGCTAAGAAGTAGCCAAGTGAATACCCTCATGGGAGTTGTTCAGGAGGAAGTGCATGTAGTGAAGGGTTACCCAGATGTTTTTCCAGAAGAATTACCAGGCATGCCACCGGATCAAGACATTGAGTTTTTGATAGAGATATTGCCAGGCACCGGACCCATATCGAAGAGACCATACCGGATGCCCGCAAATGATCTGGAGGAGATTAAGAAACAAATCAAGGAGTTATTGGAGAAAGGATACATTCGATGGAGCTCATCACCATGGGGAGCCCAAGTGCTTTTGGTAGAGAAGAAGGATAAGTCTCTAAGAATGGTTGTTGATTATCGAGCCTTGAATGAAGTGACGATCAAGAACAAGTACCCACTGCCGATGATCAATGATCTGTTCGACTAGTTGCAAGGAGCTAAGGTGTTTTCGAAGATCGATCTGCGATCAGGATATCACCAGCTGAAGATACGAGAGAAGGACATACCAAAGACAACATTCACCACACGGTACGGGTTGTATGAATATACGGTCATGTCATTTGGATTAACTAACGCCCCTGCCTACTTCATGAGTATGATGAACAAAGTGTTCATGGAATATTTGGATAAGTTCGTTCTGGTGTTCATTGATGATATAATGGTATATTCAAAGAACGAGGAGGAGCACAAAGAGCATTTGCGCTTAGTTCTCGAGAAACTCAGGGAACATCAGTTGTATGCCAAGTTTAGCAAATGCGAGTTTTGGCTGAAGGAAGTTGGATTCCTTGGACATGTTATATCAGGAGAAGGTGTAGCAGTAGATCCTACCAAGGTTCAGTCAGTCACTGAATGGTTGGCACCCACTTTAGTTAGCGAGATCCGCAGTTTTCTTGGACTCGCAGGATACTATCGGAGATTCATTGAGGATTTTTCCAAGATTGTGAAGCCAATGACGGAGTTATTGAAGAAGGATACCAAATTTAAATGGACAGAAGAATGTGAAGCAAGTTTTCATGAGTTAAAGAAACGTTTGACTACAGCCCCAGTGCTGATTCTGCCGGATATACGTAAGGAGTTCCAAGTGTATTGCGATGCCTCTCGCCTAGGACTTGGAAGTGTGCTTATGCAGGACAGAAGAGTTGTTTCGTATGCCTCGTGACAACTAAAACCGCATGAGTTGAATTATGCCACGCATGATTTGGAGTTGGCTGCCGTAGTGCATGCGTTGAAGACCTAGAGGCATTACCTTATTGGAAATCGTTGTGATGTGTACATGGATCATAAGAGTTTGAAGTACATTTTCACACAGAAAGAGCTACACCTTAGGCAGAGGAGATGGTTGGAGCTTATAAAGGATTATGATATGAAGCTTCATTATCATCCAGGCAAGGCCAATGTCGTAGCCGACGCTTTGAGTCGGAAAAGTTATGCTAATACCCTAGTGAGCACGGGATTGCCGAAGGAGTTAGCAGAGGATCTCGGGGAACTTCGATTGGAGATTGTTCCTAGAGGTTTTGTTGCAACAATGGAAGTTTAGTCGACATTGCTAGGAAAGATTCGAGAAGCTCAGAAGGAGGACAAAGAGATTGCCAAGATAAAAGAGAGAATGAGCGAAGGAAAGGCCAAAGGTTTTCGTGAGGATGAGCACGACACCTTATGGTTTGAGGACCGAGTTTATGTGCCCAATAACCCAGAGATCAGGAAGTTAATACTTCAGGAGGCTCATGACTCACCATACTCGATACACACCGGAAATACCAAGATGTATTTGGACTTGAAGGAACGTTTCTGGTGGACGGGTATGAAGAAGGATATTGCCGAGTATGTAGCCGTATGTGATGTATGTCAGAGAGTGAAGGATGAGCATCAAAAGCCAGCATGATTGTTACAACCTATGCCGATACCCGAATGGAAGTGGGATAAACTTGGCATGGATTTTATCACCGGATTACCCAGAACCAAATCAGGATATGATTCTATATGGGTAGTAGTTGATCGCTTGACCAAAGTGGCTCACTTTATCCCAGTGAAAACCACCTATACAAGTGCGAAGTTGGCCAAAATATACATGACCGGGATCGTATGTCTGCATGGAGTTTCGAGGACCATCATATCAGATAGAGGGACACAGTTTACTTCAAAGTTTTGGCATCAGCTGCACCAAACTTTGGGGATAAGGTTGGAGTTCAGTACAACATTCCACCCGCAGACAGATGGCAAACCGAGAGAGTCAACCAGATTCTGGAGGATATGTTGAGAGCCTGTGCTCTAGATTATGGATCCAGTTGGGATGAAAATTTGCCTTACGCAGAGTTCTCATACAAAAATAGTTACCAAGCCAGTTTGAAGATGGCACCGTTCGAAGCCCTGTATGGATGAAGGTGCAGAACACCATTGATGTGGGACGAAGTTGGAGACCGACAGTTGTTTGGACCAGACTTGATCAAGGAGTCTGAAGAGAAAGTTAAGCTGATTCGAGATAGACTGAAGGTAGCTCAGTCCAGACAGAAGAGTTATGCAGATTTGAAACGCAAGGAAATAACCTATGAAATTGGGGACAGAGCATATATGCGAGTGTCACCCCTGCGAGGAGTGAAACGTTTTGGAGTTAAGGGGAAGTTAGCCCCGAGATTTGTTGGACCGTATCGTGTTTTGGAACGGATGGAAGAAGTTGCCTACAAGTTGGAGTTACCTGAAGGACTGTCAGGAGTTCATGATGTGTTTCACGTTTCACAGTTGAAGAAGTGTCATGCTGAGATGGCCGATATACCGTTAAGAGATACAATACCCTTGGATACGATTCAGTTGGACAATGATTTGACCTATGAAGAGAAGCCAGTCAGGATTCTCGAATTTGCCAGCCGAGTCACCCGCAACAAGGTTATCAAGTTTTGCAAGGTTTAGTGGAACCACCATACCGAGGATGAAGCCATGTGGGAACGAGAGGATGATCTTCGCAAAGACCACCCACACCTATTTTCTAGCCAACCCGAATCTCGAGGGCGAGATTCATCTTAAGGGGGGTAGGTTTGTAACATCCCAAATTTTCAATTTGGAATGTTATACATAGATCATTCATGCATATCATATTTTATTGCAATTTTGTTTCTCTATCCTCGAAATCCTAAGCAACTCAAGGAACCTTGGAGAGAGTTGGGGATTTCCCATTTTTCGTATTTGAGTTTTATCTAATACTGAAACAAGGATTTTGGTTTTAATTATTTTTCTCTCCTAAAATATTTCATATTAAAATATATGAGAGGAGATACTATGACTTCTCCAAAATAAATGAAATATTGGAGGAAAAATATTAAAATCAAATATTTGATTTTATTTGGATTTTATTGCAATTTTATTTGCATTAGAAAAACTGCACATTTTTCAAAGTTGCATTTTAGGGCCAAGAAAATGTTCATCTCATTCTAAATATTTTATTTAGATGGTGAAATTTTGTTTTGGCATTTTTAGAATTTTATTTTATTTCTGGGATTTTTTTAGTTTTGGCGGATTTTTTTTAAAATGCGCAGTGGCTAAATGGGCCGAAGCCTAGCCGCCGGCCCACTCCCCCGCGCCGCCGTCTCCTTCCAGGAGACCGAGCCGCCGCCGCCTCGGACGAGGAGTCCGGCCGGGACTCGCCTTTCCGCCACCTTGGCCCCTCCTCCAAGCCGCCCTCTCCCACTCTTAAATACCCCCCGAGCCCCACCACCACCACCCACCACGCCGCCCGCAGCCCCGCCACCGCAGTCGTGCCGCCGCCTCTGCCGCGCCTCGCCGCCGCCGCTGCAGCACCGCCGCCGCCGCCTCTCGCCGCGCCGCCGTCGCCTCACCGCCGCACCCCACTGCCGCAGCCCCGCCTCGTGGGAGCTTCGCCGGAGGTACCACCGCCGTTTTTTTTGAAAACCGCTTCGATTTTTTTAAAAAGAAAACCCTAGTTCATTTTTTTAGATCGGTTCACCGTTTTTTCTTCCCGGTTCATCTACTTAGCAGACGTTTGTTCATACGTTCGTTTTAATGAACGTTTTTCGCTCGGTAGTTACAGACAACGAACGTTCGTTTGTTTGCCTATTTGTCAGTTTTCTATTTCTCAGATTTTTCCATGATTATTTTCGATCGCGATTTCTAATCTAATTTTTGTTTTAGTTTATCTTTTCGCTCGTTTGTTGGAATTAGGCAATTCAAGCGCCTAGATCTTCGTCTCGAGACCCTCTTTCTGTTTAACCAACTTGAACAAGTTTTTGCTACTGTAAAATTTGACCATAGTCCAAATTAGCAAACGGATCTCGTTTCTTTTGCAGTTTGAGTTTCATTGCTCTGTTTGATTTGATTCTTTTCGCAAACCGGAGTTCTTAAGTTGAACTTTCTGGTCAATTCTTCTTATTTGAGTTTTGCCCGTGCATCTTTGCTTGATTGCTTATGTATGCTTTTGTTTGTTTGTGATAGAACACCCGGAGTGTGAAGCGTGCTACTACGAGTCCCTAGGTTTTGCGGATCGTCAGCAAGGCAAGTAACACTTTGATCATACCCCTTACCACCCAGTTTTTATGCATTAGTTCCAATCCTCAACCATTGCATGGTTAGGATGTGATTAACATGTGGGTTGGGAAGTAGTTGATGAGGTAGAACCTATTGCCCTGTTATATTCAAACCCTTGGGAGTTACTTCGACGTATTGCTTATATTGCTATGCTATGCTCGTAGACGTGGTTTGGGTGAGTGAAATCCATGACAGATGTGAGATTGTTAATTAATGGTTTAACTTAAGGCGGCAACTTGAATACACATCTGGGTGGATTGTTTGTTGGGCACCTGGGGAACCAAGTGTTGTCCTAGGCTATCCCGGAGTACCCGTGTGATAATCCTATGGTCCGCCACCCAGGCTAAAAGGGAACTGAGATATTTTCATGCTAGAAACTTCCATGTGCAGCCACAAGCTATTATGGGCTCTAGCATAGTTGAGTAAGTTGCGTGAAGCTCCCGAAGAGGTGGATCAGCAGGTAGTAGGATGTAGGTTTGGTATGGTCTGCCCGGAGTAAGGGGTTAATGCTTCTGAAAGACCGTGTCTCGGTCATCCGTTTCTCAAACACCATGTAGTGCGAGAAATCCAATGGAGGAGATCAGGTATTGTGGGGAAAAGTGCGCAAACCTATGCAGAGTGTATAAACTAATCATGGTTAGCCGTGTCCCCGGTTATGGAAATCTTGAGTATCTAGTACTTGGAGTATCCTAAGTATCTCATCACTCTTAATTAATATTGTTGGGTTGTTAATTACTTTAATTGGGATTGAGTTGGAGGAACCTTCTCAATGATGTTTCAACTACCATGATAGTTAAATAAAATCTATTCCTTTGTTGTGGGGAAAAATTGGCTTTTTGCAAAAACTGTAACCATAGAGCTTTCCACCAGCCAAATATGCATGTAGTGATAGCATTATTCTGTTCTTTCTCTACTGTGTTATATTGCCAGCATATTCCATGTGCTGACCCGTTTTCGGGCTGCAACGTATCATGTTGCAGACTTTTCAAACGAGGAGTAAGGTTCGTTAGGTCGATGCCGTGCAGCTCAGCTATACCGTTGGAGTTGATGGACTCACTTTATCTTCCAAGCCTTCCGCTGTTATCGTATTAGATGGCCTTAAGCCATATTTATTGTAATAAGTTCTCTTTTGAGACATTCGATGTAATAAGTGTGTGATTGCTACTCTGTTATAAATCCTCGAGTACTGTGTGTGTCAGCATTACCGATCCAGGGATGACACTGAAGCACAGAGACTTGGCCGTTTGAGGTCGGGTCGCTACATCTTCGGATCTCCGGATAACTTCCGAAGCGAAGAGCTAATCTTCGATATCGTCCCCTTCCGCAGTGGCTATCATGCACTACTCGAACGAACCGCATTCGCTAGATTCAATGCGGTACCGCATTATGCATACCTCAAGCTCAAAATGCCAGGACCTTGCGGGGTTATAACAGTTTACAGAAACACAGAACGCTCGCTCCGCACGGAGGAGCACACTGTGGCCCTTGCAGCAGAAGTGCAAAGCAGCCTTTTGAGGCAAACCGCCAATTCCGGTGATAAGGCCCACAGACACATTCAAGCGATTCCGGAATAACCTGCAACAGAATCACCAGGCGCATTCAGAGATCGCCTAGTCCCAGTCAAGCGACGAAATTTGCACCGCGCATACATAACAACGCACTAAAGATACCAAGGGTATAGGCGGAGGCACGGCTATGGCACGTCCCACAATGCGGTTCAATCGCCTCAGGACCAGTATATCTTTATCATTTTCTTCCTTTCAGGACCCTATTCTCTGGAGGCCCTCTCCGATAGCTAGATCATCGGACCCATCACGGGAGGGAAGCACCAAGGGAGCAAGAAGCTTTAACGTACAAGGGAATCCCCAGGTGGTCTCTCATACCGATCGTTATACCTATTTTACATACCCGCACACAGCTCGCCCTTGGATCGGACATGTTAGATAGTCCTATTTTTGCTTATTGTACTACTTATACACATACGCTTTGACGTATCCTATAAGCAACAATGCACATCGTCAGCTTATTATTACATTTCTTCATCTTCTTTTTTTCCTTGTTTGTCTATTCATGACAAGTTGCTCCTGTACATTCTGGTACGTTTAGTATGTTGATGACCCACAAGTATAGGGGATCTATCGTAGTCCTTCCAATAAGTAACAGTGTCAAACCCAATGAGGAGCAGAAGGAAATGATAAGCGGTTTTCAGCAAGGTATTCTCTGCAAGCACTGAAATTATAGGTGACATATAGTTTTGTGATAAGATAATTGGTAACGAGCAACAAGTAACAAAAGTAAATAAAGTGCAGCAAGGTGGCCCAATCCTTTTTGTAGCAAAGGACAAGCCTGGACAAACTCTTATATAGAGAAAAGCGCTCCCGAGAACACATGGGAATATCATCAAGCTAGTTTTCATCACGTTCATATGCTTCGCGTTCGGTACTTTGATAATTTGGTATGTGGGTGGACCGGTGCTTGGGTGCTGTCCTTACTTGGACAAGCATCCCACTTATGATTAACCTCTAGTGCAAGCATCCGCAACTACAACAAAAGTATTAAGGTAAACCTAACCATAGCATGAAACATGTGGATCCAAATCAGCCCCTTACAAAGCAACGCATAAACTAGGGTTTAAGCTTCTGTCACTCTAGCAACCCATCATCTACTTATTACTTCCCAATGCCTTCCTCTAGGCCCAAATAATGGTGAAGTGTCATGTAGTCGACGTTCACATAACACCACTAGAGGAGAGACAACATACATCTCATCAAAATATCGAACAAATACCAAATTCACATGACTACTAATAGCAAGACTTCTCCCATGTCCTCAGGAACAAATGTAACTACTCACAAAGCATATTCATGTTCATAATCAGAGGGGTATTAATATGCATATAGGATCTGAACATATGATCTTCCACCAAGTAAACCAACTAGCATCAACTACAAGGAGTAATCAACACTACTAGCAACCCACAGGTACCAATCCCGGACTTGGAGACAAGAACTGGATACAAGAGATGAACTAGGGTTTTGAGAGGAGGTGGTGCTGGTGAAGATGTTGATGGATATTGCCCTCTCCCGATGAGAGGAGCGTTGGTGATGACGATGGCGATGATTTCACCCTCCCGGAGGGAAGTGTCCCCGGCAGAACAACTCTGCCGGAGCCCTAGATTGGTTCCGCCAAGGTTCCGCCTCGTGGCGGCGGAGTCTTGTCCCGAAAGGTTGCTTATGATTTTTTTCCTCATCGAAATACTCCATATAGCAGAAGATGGGCATCAGAGGGCCACCAGGGGGCCACGAGGCAAGGGGCGCGCCCAAGGGAGTAGGGCGCGCCCCCACCCTCGTGGGCAAGGTGTGGCCCCCCTCCGGAACTTCTTGCGCTCAGTATTTTTTATATATTACGAAAATGACTTCCGTGAAGTTTCAGGACTTTTGGAGCTATGCAAAATAGGTATCTAATATTTTCTCCTTTTCCAGCCCAGAATCCCAACTGCCGGCATTCTCCCTCCTTATGTAAACCTTGTAAAATAAGAGATAATAGGCATAAGTATTGTGACATAATGTGTAATAATAGCCCATAATGCAATAAATAACAATATAAAAGCATGATGCAAAATGGACGTATCAATTCCCCCAAGCTTAGACCTCGCTTGTCCTGAAGCGAAAGCCGAAATCAAAAAATATGTCCACGTGTTTAGAGATGGAGGTGTCGATAAAAATAAAATACGGACATGAGGGCATCATGATCATTCTTATAACAACAACTTATATAATTCTTGTCATATGATCTCTTATGCTAGAGTAACAATTAAATCACAGTTTCAAGTATGAATCATAAACTTCATTGAAAACTAACAAACTATAATCTCAGTCATTGGAGAAATTGCAATTTATCATAACATAGGAAATAGCCAATATAAGAGCTTTTCAGCAAGTCCACATACTCAACTATCATATAGTCTTTCACAATTGCTAACACTCACACAATATATATGGGTATGGAGTTTTAATCGGACACAGAGAAAGATAGGGGCTTATAGTTTTGCCTCCCAACGTTTTACCTCAAGGGTAATGTCAACAATAATAGTTCATGAAAACACACATCCAATTAGCCATATATACTAGAATCTTTGCAACATGTTGTACTTGCCAAAATATAAAATGTAAAAAGGAAAGGTGAAGATCACCATGACTCTTATGTAAGGTAGGAGATAAAAGTAAAAGATAGGCCCTTCGCAGAGGGAAGCAGAGGTTGTCATGCGCTTTTATGGTTGGATGCACAAAATCTTAATGCGAAAGAACGTCACTTTATATTGCCACTTGTGATATGGACCTTTATTATGCAGTCTGTCGCTTTTATTTCTTCCATATCACACGATCGTATAAAACTTATTTTCTCCCACACTAATAAGTCATACATATTTATAGAGCAATTTTTATTGCTTGCACCGATGACAACTTACTTGGAGGATCTTACTCAATCCATAGGTAGGTATGGTGGACTCTCATGGCAAAACTGGTTTAAGGGTGTTTGGAAGCACAAGTAGTATCTCTACTTGGTGCAAAGAATTTGGCTAGCATGAGGGGGAAAGGCAAGCTCAATCATGTTGGATGATCCATGACAATATAATTCATCTCAGATGTAAGAAAACATAACCCATTACATTGTATTCCTTGTCCAACGTCAACTCTTTAGCATGTCATATTTTAATGAGTGCTCACAATCATAAAAGATGTCCAAGATAGTATATTTATATGTGAAGACCTCTCTTTCTTTATTACTTCCTATTAATTGCAACGATGACCAAAACTATGTTTGTCAACTCTCAACAGCCTTTATTCATCATACTTTTTCTATGTGAGCTCATTATTCTCCATAAGATCCATATGATCTCTTTTATTTTATTCACTCAATATTATGGAAAAATAATCAAGCCCTTGACTCAACACTAATGTTTGTTATATATAGCTCACGGACTCGATTACATAGAAGGATCATAAAGCAAAACTCACAACTAGATCATACTAAAAACTTTATGCTACTAGATCAAGATATTATCAAAAGGATCGAACTAAGAAAAACGGTAAAGATAAAAGTGATGGTGATACGATACCGGGGCACTCCCCCAAGCTTGGCAGTTGCCAAGGGGAGTGCCCATACCCATGTGATTATGTCTCCTTTGTTGGTGTAGAAGTTGATGGTTTTGTTGATGGCGTAGGCTTGTCGTCCTTCTTCCAAGGCATAGGCTCACCATCATAGAAGGATGATCGAGTCTCCTGAAACCTCAAATCTGCAGCCAAACTCATCCTATTGAATCTATATTCATACTCACAGTTTTGATTTTGCAGGTCATAGATCTGGGCTTGCAGGTGCTCGATTTTCTCATGAAGCTTGAAGATGGCCTCCCCAATGTCGTTGACGTCCAGCTTGTGGTTGATGGTGAACTCCGTGATCATAATGTGATTGGAATCGAGTCCACGCTCCACCATCTCCTGACACTTGAAAACTTCTTGCTCCAATGCCTCGAGCCTTGCCTCCATGCTTCCGGTCTTCCTTGGTCCCTCAACATCGCGGATGTGCAACAACCCTTCACGCATCTCAATGGTTTGAGGGTGTTGCAACACTTCCGCGAGGTAGGGGTTGATGACCTTCTCTAAGAACTGGTCCTTGGGGGCACTTGAAGATGACATGACAACCTGGATCTGTCAGAAAAATAGCTCGAAACAAAGACAGGAGATTTTTGCATGATACGGTAGTCAAAACCTTTGGGAGATTATATAATGAATTTTTACCGACCAAAATACGTAACATGCAAGAAAACGGAGTCCGGAGAGCACACGAGGTGCCCACGAGGTAGGGGGGGCGCCCAGGGGGTAGGGAACGACCTCCACCCTCGTGGAGCCCTCGTGTCCTTCCCGGACTGCTTCTTATTTTTCTATTTTTCTAAATATTCCAAAACAGAGAAAAATTGCCATTGGAACTGTTTTGGAGTCGGTTTACTTACCATACCACATACCTATTCCTTTTCGGAGTCTGAAACATTCCAGAAAGTGTCCCTTATCTATTCCTTCGGGATTACGGTTTCAATAATATTGGTTTCAACTAAGGATGGCAATGGGTCGGGTTTGGATCGGGTTGAACAATATTAAATCCATATCCATATCCATGAAGACAGTCTTTGTCCATCCACGAAAAAATCCATGGGTGATAAATTGTGTCCATGTCCAAACCCGATGGATATCCATACCCACTGGAAATCCATTGGGTCCTCTCAAGAAATATAAATTACACATAACACAACATTAACATAAGCTCCTCCATTCTTCACCTTGTGGCAGGCTAGGCCTCACTTATGCTAAACATCAACTTATGATAAATCAACATCCACTAACATGCTAAGATCATTTAGTATTTTTCTAATAGTTGTGAATGACGAGTCATTTAACAAGGAGATAAAAATAAGGGAATGGGCATTGGAGTATGTTACAGAGGGGATTGAATGTCAACTAATAAAAGTTACGACAGAGATTGTGCAATTTCTTTTACATGTTTTAGATAACAAAGTGTAAAATTGCAGTGGGACATGTGAGTGTGACTATGGGGTAGGGATAGCAGATTTTGGCCCATTAAGTCACACTATCGGGTCGGGTTTGGATATATCCATGGGTAGAATATTATATCCATGCCCTACCCACGAGCAACCTGGTCGGGTTTGGGCGGCGTCCATGGACACAAAAGCGTATCCAGACCCTGTCCATTCAGGTCAGATATCCATGGATATCCATGTCCATGGGTAAAATTTCCATCCTTAGTTTCAACATTTATAGGATTACCTGAGATATAATGTTTGATTCTTTGACCGTTCACCACCTTTGGATTTGTGCCTCCGAAGTTGTTGATTTTTATGGCACCGGAATGATAGACTTCCTCAATAGTAAGGACCTTCCCATTTAGAGAGAAGTTTTCCTGCAAAAAACTTAAATGAGAGTTTTATAGCAATACATAATCACCTACATTAAACTCATGCTTTTGTATTCTTTTGTCATGCCATCTTTTAACTTTTTCTTTAAATAATTTGGCATTCTCTTAGGCTTGGGTTCTCCATTCATCAAGTGAGCTAATGTCAAATAACCTCTTCTCACCGGCAAGTTTGAAATCATAATTGAGCTCTTTAATAGCCCAATAAGCCTTATGTTCTAGTTCAAGAGGTAAATGACATGATTTTCCATAAACCATTTATATGGAGACATACCCATAGGATTTTTATATGCAGTTCTATAGGCCCATAATGCATCATCAAGTTTCTTGGACCAATTATTTCTAGATCTATTAACAGTCTTTTGCAAAATTAATTTGAGTTCTCCATTGGTCAATTCTACTTGACCAATAGACTGTGGGTGATAAGGAGATGCAATTCTATGATTAACATCATATTTAGCAAGCATTTTACGGAAAGCACCATGAATAAAATGTGAACCACCATCAGTCATTAAATATCTAGGGACTCCAAACCTTGGAAAAATAACTTCTTTAAGCATCTTAATAGAGGCATTATGATCAACACTACTAGTTGGAATAGCTTCTACCCACTTAGTAAAGTAATCAACAACAACTAAAATATGTGTATATCCATTAGAGGTAGGAAAAGGTGCCATATAATCAAAGCCCCAAACATCAAATGGTTCAATAACAAGTGAATAATTTATAGGCATTTCTTGACGTCTACTAATATTACCAATTCTTTGACATTCATCACAAGATACAACAAACTTACGGGCATCCTTGAAGAGAGTAGGCCAATAAAAACCGGATTGCAATACCTTGTGTGCAGTTCTATCTCCAGCATGGTGTCCTCCATAATCCTCGTAGTGACACTTGCGCGGGATCTGTTCCTGTTCATGCTCAGGTACACAACATCTAATAACACCATCTACTCCTTTATAAAGATGTGAGTCATCCCAAAAGTAATGTCTCAAATCATAGAAGAACTTTTTCTTTTGCCAGTATGTGAAACTAGGTGGTATAAATTTAGCAACAATATAATTAGCATAATCAGCATACCATGGAGCAGTATGAGAAGCATTTATGACATTTAATTGTTCATCAGGAAAGCTATCATCAATAGGTAGTGGGTCATCAAGCACATTCTCTAGCCTAGAAAAGTTGTCTGCAACGGGGTTCTCAGCTTCCTTTCTATCAATAATATGCAAATCAAATTCTTGTAGAAGGAGAACCCATCTAATAAGTCTAGGTTTAGCATCTTTCTTTTCCATGAGATATTTAATAGCAGCATGATCAGTGTGAATAGTTACTTTAGAATTAACAATATAAGGTCTGAACTTATCACAAGCAAATACAACTGCTAAGAATTGTTTTTCAGTAGTAGCATAATTCTTCTGAGCATTATCTAGAGTTTTACTAGCATATTGAATAACATTTAATTTCTTATCAACTCTTTGCCCTAGAACAACACCTACAACATAATCACTAGCATCACACATAATTTCAAAAGGTAAATTCCAATCAGGTGGCTGAACAATAGGTGCAGAGATTAATGCTTTCTTAAGTATTTAAAATGCTTCTACGCAATCATCATCGAAGACAAATGGTATATCTTTTTGTAATAAATTAGTCAGAGCCCGAGAAATTTTTGAGAAGTCCTTAATGAACCTCCTATAAAAACCGGCATGACCAAGGAAACTTCTTATACCTTTGATGTCCTTGGGACATGGCATCTTTTCAATAGCATCAACCTTAGCTTTATCAACTTCAATACCTCTTTCAGAAACTTTATGCCCCAAGACAATACCTTCATTAACCATAAAGTGGCACTTTTCCCAATTCAAGACAAGATTAGTTTCTTCACATCTCTGGAAAACTTGATCAAGGTTGCTCAAGCAATCATCAAAAGAGGATCCATAGACGGAGAAATCATCCATGAAAACCTCACAAATATTTTCACAAAAGTCAGAGAATATAGCCATCATGCATCTTTGGAAGGTAGCAGGTGCATTACATAAACCAAAAGGCATACGTCTATAAGCAAAAGTACCGAACGGGCAAGTAAAAGTGGTCTTAGATTGGTCATCAGCTGACACGGGTATTTGAGAGAAACCAGAATAACCATCTAGAAAGCAAAAATGTGTATGTTTGGATAATCTTTCTAGCATTTGATCAATAAAAGGTAAGGGGTAATGATCTTTTTTAGTAGCCTTATTTAATTTGCGGAAATCAATTACCATCCTATAACCTATAATAATTCTTTATGGAATCAATTCATCTTTATCATTAGGAACGACAGTAATACCTCCCTTTTTAGGGACACAATGGACATGACTTACCCACTGACTATCAGCAAAGGGATAAATTATACCTATCTCAAGGAGCTTTAGTATTTCCTTTCTTACCACTTCTTTCATCTTAGGATTCAACCGTCGTTGGTGATCACGAACTGGTTTGGCATCTGATACGTCTCCAACGTATCTATAATTTTTTATTGCTCCATGCTATATTATCTTATGTTTTGGACATTATTGGGCTTTATTATCCACTTGTATATTATTTTTGGGACTAACCTATTAACTGGAGGCCCAACCCAGAATTGCTGTTTTTGCCTATTTCAGAGTTTTGCAGAAAAATAATATCAAACGGAGTCCAAACGGAATGAAACCTTCGGGACCATGATTTTCGGAACGAACATGATCTAGGAGACTTGGACCCTACGTCAAGCAACCAACAGGCAAGCCATGATGTAGGGGGGCGCGCCTACCCCACCAGGCGCGCCCTCCACCCTCGTGGGCCCCCTGTTGCTCCACCCACGTACTCCTTCCTCCTATATATACCTATGTACCCCCAAACGATCATATACGGAGCCAAAACCCTAATTCCATTGCCGTAACTTTCTGTATCCACGAGATCCCATCTTGGGGCCTGTTCCGGAGCTCCGCCAGAGGGGGCATCAATCACGGAGGGCTTCTACATCAACACCATAGCCCTTCCGATGAAGTGTGAGTAGTTTACCTCAGACCTTCGGGTCCATAGTTATTAGCTAGATGGCTTCTTCTCTCTTTTGGATCTCAATACAAAGTTCTCCCCCTCTCTTGTGGAGATCTATTCGATGCAATCTTCTTTTGCGGTGTGTTTGTTGAGACCAGTGAATTGTGGGTTTATGATCAAGTTTATCTATGAACAATATTTGAATCTTCACTGAATTCTTTTATGTATGATTGGTTATCTTTGCAAGTCTCTTCGAATTATCAGTTTGGTTTGTCCTACTAGATTGATCTTTCTTGCAATGGGAGAAGTGCTTAGCTTTGGGTTCAATCTTGCGGTGTCCTTTCCCAGTGATAGTAGGGGCAGCAAGGCACGTATTGTATTGTTGCCATCGAGGATAACAAGATGTTTTTTTATCATATTGCATGAATTATCCCTCTACATCATGTCATCTTGCTTAAGGCGTTACTCTGTTCTTATGAACTTAATACTCTAGATGCTTGCTGGATAGCGGTCGATGTGTGGAGTAATAGTAGTAGATGCAGGCAAGAGTCGGTCTACTTGTCTCGGACGTGATGCCTATATACATGATCATACCTAGATATTCTCATAACTACGCTCAATTCTCTCAATTGCTCAACAGTAATTTGTTCACCCACCGTAAAATACTTCTGCTCTTGAGAGAAGCCACTAGTCAAACCTATGGCCCTCGGGTCTATCTTCATCATATTAATCTTCCAACACTTAGTTATTTCCTTTGCTTTTTTGCTTTGATTTCATTTTACTTTGCTTCTTTGTCATAAAAATATCAAAAATATTATCTTATCATATCTATCAGATCTCTCTCTCGTAAGTGATCGTGTAGGGATTGACAACCCCTTATCGCATTGGCTGCGAGGATTTATTTGTTTTGTGTAGGTGCAAGGGACTCGTGCGTAGCCTCCTACTGGATTGATACCTTGGTTCTCAAAAACTGATGCAAATACTTACGCTACTTTGCTACATCACCCTTTCCTCTTCAAGTTAAAACCAACGCAGTGCTCAAGAGGTAGCAAGAAGGATTTCTGGCGCCGTTGCCAGGGAGGTTTACGCAAAAGTCAACATACCAAGTACCCATCACAAACCCTTATCTCCCACATTACATTATTTGCCATTTGCCTCTCGTTTTCCTCTCCCCACTTCACCCTTGCTGTTTTATTTTCCCTCTGTATCTCTCTATCTTCCCTCTCTTTCTCTATTTGCCTCTTTTTGCCCGTTCCTCGTTTGCTTGTGTATTGGATTGCTTGCTTGTCACGATGGCTCAAGATAACACTAAATTGTGTGACTTTACCAATACCAACAACAATGATTTTATTATCACTCCGATTGCTCCTCTTACCGATGCTGAATCTTGTGAAATTAATGCTGCCTTGCTGAATCTTGTCATGAAAGATCTGTTTTCCGGCCTTCCTAGTGAAGATGCCGCTACCCATCTAAATAGCTTCCTTGATTTGTGTGATATGCAAAAGAAGAAAGATGTGGACAATGATATTGTTAAATTGAAGCTATTTCCTTCTTCGCTTAGAGATCGTGCTAAAGCTTGGTTTTCATCTTTGCCTAAAAATAGTATTGATTCTTGGAATAAGTGCAAAGATGCTTTTATCTCTAAGTATTTTCCTCCCGCTAAGATTATCTCTCTTAGAAACGATATTATGAATTTTAAGCAACTTGATCATGAACATGTTGCACAAGCTTGGGATAGGATGAAATTAATGATACGTAATTGCCCTACTCATGGTTTGAATTTGTGGATCATTATACAAAAAATTTATGCCGGATTGAATTTTTCTTCTAGAAATCTTTTAGATTCGTCCATGGGAGGCACTTTTATGGAAATCACTTTAGGAGAAGCTACTAAACTCCTAGATAATATTATGGTTAATTATTCTCAATGGCACACTGAAAGATCTACTAATAAAAAAGTGCATGCGATAGAAGAAATTAATGTTTTGAGTGGAAAGTTGGATGAACTTATGAAATTATTTGCTACTAAGAGTGTTTCTTCTGATCCCAATGATACGCCTTTGTCTACTTTGATTGAGAATAATAATGAATCTATGGATGTGAATTTTGTTGGTAGGAATAATTTTGGTAACAACACGTATAGAGGAAACTTTAATCCTAGGCCTTATCCTAGTAATTCCTCTAATAATTATGGTAATTACTACAACAATTCTTATGGAAAATTTAATAATATGCCCTCTGAATTTGAGACTACTGTTAAGGAATTTATGAATTCACAAAAGAATTTCAATGCTTTGCTTGAAGAGAAATTGCTTAAAGTTGATGATTTGGCTAGGAAAGTTGATAGAATTTCCCTTGATGTTGATTCTTTAAAACTTAGATCTATTCCTCCTAAGCATGATATCAATGAGTATCTCAAAGCCATGAGAATTTCCATTGATGAGTGCAAAGAAAGAACCGCTAGGATGCGTGCTAAGAGAGATTACTTTATAAGAGCGTGTTCTTCTAGTTTCCATGATAATAAAGATGAAGATCTAAAAGTTATTGATGTGTCCCCTATTAAATCTTTGTTTTGCAATATGAATCTTGATAATTATGGGACTAAATATGATCCACCTTTATCTAGAAGGCATTCCAAAAATTCGGAGTTTTTAGATCTTGATGCTAAATTTGATAAAAGTGGGATTGAAGAGATCAAAACTCTAGATGTTAATGAACCTACTATTTTGGATTTCAAGGAATTTAATTATGATAGCTGCTCTTTGATAGATTGTATTTCCTTGTTGCAATCCGTGCTAAATTCTCCTCATGCTTATAGTCAAAATACATGTCAGGACCCCGATTCTAAGTCACACCGATCTAGCATGTAACACCTCATATCACTTTGCGGCCTCACGCACGGTATACCCACGAGTGTCGCCTTACCATGGCCCAAGACCGTTTGTGCCTTTTGGCTCACGTATATGATAGTGTCGCTAGCATCCATATAACAGAGAACCCGGGCCGACATGACTAGTCGTGAACCCAAAATGGCACTAACTTACGGAAACATGCATACATGAATCAACATCGAGCATGTCGGTCAGCAGCGTGCGAATCCGGGCTGTAGCACTGGGCTAACAGGACTCTAGGAACCCGGGCTGTAGCAGGCTAGGACTCCGGATGTCACCGCGTGACATTTCCCTGAAGGGACAAACACAGGAATGAAGTGAATCACATGCCGGCCAGTCAAGTGTTCCGGAGCAATAGTGCTGGGCTAGCAGGACTCCGGTGAACCGGGCTGTAGCGGACTACTATGGCTCATGGAAGCACAAGACTACATTTCCCCATAAGAGAGGCTACCAAGGATAAACAACTAGGTTGTCGGATCCCACACATACCAAGCATTTCAATCATACACACAATATGCTCGATATGTGCAAATACAACATGGCATCACAACAAGACTCTATGACTCAGAGTATTTATTCATTAGGCTCCAAGGAGCCAAGTATTACAAGCATGGGTCTCATGACCCAACATACAGAGTATACAAGAAACAAGCACATGCGGAAGCTTAACCTGTCTGAGTACAAACAACTACAAATGAAGAAGGCTGAGAAGCCTGACTATCTACAAGACCCTGCCAAGGGCACAAGATCGTAGCTGAGGTAGCAAGCTAAATGTCGAAGTCCACACGGAACTACTAGCGAGACCGACGTCTCTCTGCAAAACATAAATTAAGCAAACGTGAGTACAAATGTACTCAGCAAGACTTACATCAGAACTAACTACATATGCATCGGTATCAACAAGGGGGGTGGTGGAGTTTAACTGCAGCAAGCCAGCTTTGACTCAGTGTCTAACCTGAACTACGACTGCAAGCAACTCTTTTGAGGTGGCGCACACGAGTCCACATATTCACCATTCAATACACCACTATGGATCCGCTCCCGTCTCCCTACAAGAAGGCCATCCATAGCACTCACACTTACCTTGCGAGTTTTAGAGTATCCACTTCAAGTTATCTATGAACTGTACAAACAACCAAGTAGTCCTTTACCGCGGACACGGCTATTTGAATAGATGATGTTAACCCTGCAGGGGTGCACTTCTTCATACACGCTCTCACCACTTACCATCGTTTACATGACATGTACTCGGCAACCTTCAAGCGGAAGCCCAACGAGGGTGTCGGCCACGGCCTACCTAAACACTCAAGTCTCTAGTCCAGGTTTATCGCCTATCCAGGTTCCATCCACAGGGAGTCCGACCGAGGTTTCCACATACGGCCCCGAACGATGTGAACAGGGTTCCTGAGACACCAAACGGGTGACTCGGTACACCGTGCCATGGTGTATCTACCGCATCATAGCCCACCCCTAGGGTCAGCGCTACACACGGCCGCCAACACATAACCTATAAACACCAGAAACTAGTTGCAACTCCTGGACAGAGTACTAGGGTGGTTAAGAAGCTGAGAGGGTCAATTAAGGATCCCAATGCATGGTAGTAACTGATTATTAAATCACACATACAGATCTCAGTTCTTAGGGATGACCTCAATGAAACAACCCACCATGTACTCCTACATGGCCTCTCATCGATACCTTTACCAAATCATGTTCAACACCTTCCTCATATTACCGACGTAATCATTTCACTCTAGCCCATCACCCAGATGAACCAGACCTGACACAACTCTAATCATAGCAGGAATAGCAAGGTAGGAAACACATACATGGCTCAATCAACTCCTACACATGCTAGTGGGTTTCATCTAGTTACTGTGGCAATGACAGGTCATGCAGAGGATAAGGGTTCAACTACCGCAGCACACAACAGTTTGAAATGTTGTTGTCTTAATGTCGTAAATGAGAGCAGAAGCGAGAACATGGGGTTGTATCGATATGATCAATGGGGCTGCTTGCCTGGCACTTCTGAAGATGATATAACACTTCATCAGTGTCATCGATCACATCGTCGAAACCACGTCTACTGAGAGGGGACAAACACCGGCAAAAGAGAGGGAACACAATCAATGTAATGCAACAAACATGATGTATGATCATGGCTTGTTAAGGTACTGAATTGACCTAATGCAATATTTAGCCAATTTAATTGAAGTGGAACTCAAACAAGATCAAATTCCAACTCCAAATGTTATTTCATAAACTGCCCTAATCATCATTTGTCCTGTGAGGTTAACTTGTTCAAACATGCATGAACATGGCATAAACAGATTCTTCATATTTTTTTGATAATTTTTCATATATAATTTATTTGATTCTGAGCTACGGTTGATTTTCTATGAATTTTTGAAGTTTTAAACATTTTCTGGAATTTTCTGAATTATTTTAAATCCAGAAATGTTTAACTGCATCAGCGTTATGCAAGCATGACGCCAGCGAGTCAACTGATGCTGACCAGGTCAAACCTGACGACCGGGTCCCACATGTCATTGGCTCACTGTTAATTAGGAGTTAATCCCGTGTTGACTGGGATTTGACCCACTGCAGGGCCCGCCTGTCAGTGTCTGTTAGGGAGGGATTAGTGGTGATTAGCGCCTAACTAAGCGACCACGTCAGTTGCCGGCGTTTAACCGCCGACGACCACAGACCGCGGCGGTGCCCGCATCGGGTTTGCTCTATGGGCATCCATTCGATGCGCGGGAGGGCGCATTCAAAAGAGGGGAGCCAGACACCTCTGTTGGTGGCCATGGTTCGGGCGGGGGTGGACGGAGTCGGCGGTGGCGAGCTTGGCTGCGGCGGCCGGAGCATGGGGTTGGTCAGGACGAGGCTGTAGGGCTTGGTAGGGGGTGCGGGTGGTGGTGTTGGCTTGCTGCGGAGCTGCTGAGCATGTTGGTGTGCTTTCCCGTGAGCTACAGCGTCTGAAACGATGACGATGACATGGCTGTGCTGCGGCGAGCTCTCGGGTCCGGCGGAAACAGCGGCTAGAGCGGCCAAACGGCATGGAAGAAGAGGGGAACGGTTCAACGGCTCACCGCGAGTCCAATGAGCGCGAGGGCGAGGCCGGGGACACTCTGTGGGCGGCGAATCGAGCAACGGCGGCCATCGGTGCAGAGGACGAAGATGGCGTCGAGGATGGTGTTGCAGGGCTTCCGATGTTGCTTAGCTCAGCGAGGAGGTCGAGGGCAATGCGGCGGAGCTTCTGGACTCATCGACAGGGCGAGGGGTGGTCAGTGGCTGTGCTGGCAGCGAACGGCGGCGACGGGCGTGCTCGAGTGTGGCGCGGGAGAGAGCAGAGGAGGGGGGAGAAACACGGGAGAGAGTGAGGGAGGTCCAGGGGGTGCGTGGCGTCGTGAGGGAGGTCCAGGGCGACGAGGGAGCACGCAGGCAGGGTGGAGGTGGCCGGCGTGTGGCTGCGCGCGCCGGGCACGCGCCCCTGCCTACTAGCGCGAGGAGGGAGGCGATAGGAGGCGCCAGGTGGGCTGGGCCAGTGAGCTGGGCCGGCTACAGGTAGTTGGGTCTGGTTATTCTTCTCTCTCTCTCTCTTATTTCTTGTTTTCTATTATTCTGTAGACTTTAGGGCTTTATTAAAAATGTCAGGGCATTTCCAAAAATCATGAAACTAATCATGGCTACTGTTTAGAATATATCCCACAGTAAACATTTTAGTTTATGATTATTTGAGCATTTAAAATATTTTGTAGTATTTAAATGCCCAAATGCAAATAGAGTAAGATTTAATTCAGAGCCCAAATATGTCATGGAAAAATGTGCATCACCTCTGGTTACTGTTTACAGCATTTTCCATAAATGATGAACATTTTTGAAAGCCATTTGGATTTACTGAAAATATTTTAGGTGAACCTAGTGCATTCCTTTGATGCTAGGGGTTTGGTCAGTCCCCATTTCAAGTTTCTGAGAAATTTAAACATGATGCAAGATGATGATGTAATGACAAGCAAGGACAAGGCTAGGGCTGTGACAATAAAGCTTTTACCAAACATATTGTTGATGCTTTGATGCAATCTTATGAAGAAAAACTTGAGTTGGAAGTTTCTCCCCTAGAAAACTTTATGATGAATGGGAACCAACTATTAAAATTAAAATTAAAGATCATGAATGTTATGCTTTGTGTGATTTGGGTGCTAGTGTTTCCACGATTCCAAAGACTTTGTGTGATTTGTTAGGTTTCCGTGATTTTGATGATTGCTCTTTAAACTTGCACCTTACGGATTCCACTATTAAGAAACCTATGTGAAGAATTAATGATGTTCTTATTGTTGCAAATAGGAATTATGTGACCTTAGATTTTATTGTTCTTGACATAGATTGCAATCCTTCATGTCCTATTATTCTTGGTAGACCTTTTCTTAGAACGATTGGTGCAATTATTGATATGAAGGAAGGGAATATTAGATTCCAATTTCCGTTAAGGAAAGGCATGGAACACTTCCCTAAAAATAAAATAAAATTACCTTATGAATCTATTATGAGAGCCACTTATGGATTGCCTTCCAAAGATGGCAATACCTAGATCTATCCTTGCTTTTATGCCTAGCTAGGGGCGTTAAACGATAGCGCTTGTTGGGAGACAACCCAATTTTATTTTTATTCCTTGCTTTTTGCTCCTGCTTAGTAATAAATAATTTATCTAGCCTCTGTTTTGGTCGTGTTTTTTGTGTTTAATTAGTATTTGTGCCAAGTAGAACCGTTGGGAAGACTTGGGGAAAGTCTTGTTAATCTTGCTGTAAAAAACAGAAACTTTAGCGCTCACGAGAACTGCTGCCATTTTTATTTGGAAAGTGCTATTTAGTTAATTATTTTTGCAGGTGATTAATAGATAAATTCCTCACGTCCAGAAATTTATTTTAGAATTTTTGGGGTTCCAGATCGTGCGCTAGCTACAGATTACTACAGACTGTTCTGTTTTTGACAGATTCTGTTTTTCGTGTGTTGTTTGCTTAATTTGATGAATCTATGGCTAGTAAAATAGTTTATAAACCATAGATAAGTTGGAATAAAGTAGGTTTAACACCAATATAAATAAAGAATGAGTTCATTACAGTATCTTGAAGTGGTGTTTTGTTTTCTTTCGCTAACAGAGCTCACGAGATTTTCTACTTTAAGTTTTGTGTTGTGAAGTTTTCAAGTTTTGGATAAAGATTTGATGGATTATGCAACAAGGAGTGGCAAAAGCCTAAGCTTGGGGATGCCCATGGCACACCCAATATAATATAAGGACACCTAAAAGCCAAAGCTTGGGGATGCCCCGGAAGGCATCCCCTCTTTCGTCTACTTCTATCGGTAACTTTACTTGGAGCTATATTTTTATTCACCACATGATATGTGTTTTGCTTGGAGCGTCTTGTATTATTTGAGTCTTTATTTGTTAGTTTTCCACAATCATCTTTGCTGTACACACCTTTTGAGAGAGACACACATGATTCGGATATTATTAGAATACTCTATGTGCTTCACTTATATCTTTTGAGTTATATAGTTTTGCTCTAGTACTTCACTTATATCTTTTAGAGCACGCTGGTGGATTTGTTATATAGAAACTATTGATCTCTCATGCTTCACTTAGATTATTTTGAGAGTCTTAAATAGCATGGTAATTTGCTTAAATAATCCTAATATGCTAGGTATTCAAGATTAGTAAAAAATTTCTTATGAGTGTTTTGAATACTAAGAGAAGTTTGATGCTTGGTGATTGTTTTGAGATATAAAGATGGTGATATTAGAGTCATGCTAGTTGAGTAGTTGTGAATTTGAGAGATACTTGTGTTAAAGTTTGTGATTCCCATAGCATGCACGCATGGTGAACTGTTATGTGATGAAGTCGGAGCATAATTTATTTATTTATTGTCTTCATTATGAGTGGCGGTCGGGGACGAGTGATGGTCTTGTCCTACCAATCTATCCCCCTAGGAGCATGCGCGTAATACTTTGCTTTGATAACTTGTAGATTTTTGCAATAAGTTTATGAGTTCTTTATGACTAATGTTGAGTCCATGGATTATACGCACTTTTCTTCCTTCCACCATTGCTAACCTCTCTAATACCGCGCACTTTTCGCCGGTATCATACACCCACTATATACCTTCCTCAAAATAGCCACCATACCTACCTATCATGGCATTTCCATAGCCATTCCGAGATATATTGCCATGCAACTTACCACTGTTCCGATTATTATGACACGCTCCATCATTGTCATATTGCTTTGCATGATCATGTAGTTGACATCGTATTTGTGGCAAAGCCACCGTTCATAATTCTTTCATACATGTCACTCTTGATTCATTGCATATCCCGGTACACCGCCGGAGGCATTCATATAGAGTCATATCTTGTTCTAAGTATCGAGTTGTAATTCTTGAGTTGTAAGAAAATAAAAGTGTGATGATCATCATTATTAGAGCATTGTCCCAGTGAGGAAAGGATGATGGAGACTATGATTCCCCCACAAGTCGGGATGAGACTCCGGATGAAAAAAGGGAAAAAGAGGCCATAAAAAAGAGAGAAAAGGCCCAAATAAAAAAAATGAGAGAAAAAGAGAGAAGGGACAATGCTACTATCCTTTTACCACACTTGTGCTTCAAAGTAGCACCATGATCTTCATGATAGAGAGTCTCCTATGTTGTCACTTTCATATACTACTGGGAATTTTACATTATAGAACTTGGCTTGTATATGCCAATGATGGGCTTCCTCAAAATGCCATAGGTCTTCATGAGCAAGCGAGTTGGATGCACACCCACTTAGTTTCTTTTGTTGAGCTTTCATACACTTATAGCTCTAGTGCATCCGTTGCATGGCAATTCCTACTCACTCACATTGATATCTATTGATGGGCATCTCCATAGCCCGTTGATACGCCTAGTTGATGTGAGACTATCTTCTCCCTTTTTGTCTTCTCCACAACCACCTTTCTATTCCACATATAGTGCTATGTCCATGGCTCACGCTCATGTATTGCATGAAGATTGAAAAAGTTTGAGAATGTCAAAAGAATGAAACAATTGCTTGGCTTGTGACCTGGGTTGTGCATGATTTAAATACTTTGTGTGGTGAAGATAGAGCATAGCCAGACTATATGATTTTGTAGAGATAACTTTCTTTGGCCATGTTATTTTGAGAAGACATAATTGCTTAGTTAGTATGCTTGAAGTATTATTATTTTTTTATGTCAATATTAAACTTTTGTCTTGAATCTTTCGGATCTGAATATTCATGCCACAATTAAGAAGAATTGCATTGAAATTATGCCTAGTAGCATTCCACATCAAAAATTCTGTTTTTATCATTTACCTACTCGAGGACAAGCAGGAATTAAGCTTGGGGATGCTTGATACGTCTCCAACGTATCTATAATTTTTGATTGCTCCATGCTATATTATCTTATGTTTTGGACATTATTGGGCTTTATGATCCACTTTTATATTATTTTCGGGACTAACCTATTAACCGGAGGCCCAGCCTAGAATTGATGTTTTTGACTATTTCAGAGTTTCGCAGAAAAAGAATATCAAACGGAGTCCAAACGGAATGAAACCTTCGGGAACGTGATTTTCGGAACGAACATGATCCAGGAGACCTTGGACCCTACGTTAAGCAACCAACAGGGAAGCCACGAGGTAGGGGGCGTGCCTACCCCC
>NC_041382.1:68654030-68727512 GCF_002162155.2 Triticum dicoccoides | reverse complement strand
CACCCTCGTGGGCCCCCTGTTGCTCCACCACGTACTCCTTCCTCCTATATATACCTACGTACCCCCAAACGATCAGATACGGAGCCAAAACCCTAATTCCACCGCCGTAACTTTCTGTATCCACGAGATGCCATCTTGGGGCCTGTTCCGGAGCTCCGCCGGAGGGGGCATCGATCACGGAGGGCTTCTACATCAACACCATAGCCCTTCTGATGAAGTGTGAGTAGTTTACCTCAGACCTTCGGGTCCATGGTTATTAGCTAGATGGCTTCTTCTCTCTTTTTGGATATCAATACAAAGTTCTCCCCTCTCTTGTGGAGATCTATTTGATGTAATCTTCTTTTGCGGTGTGTTTGTTGAGACCGGTGAATTGTGGGCTTATGATCAAGTTTATCTATGAACAATATTTGAATCTTCTCTGAATTCTTTTATGTATGATTGGTTATCTTTGCAAGTCTCTTCGAATTATCAGTTTGGTTTGGCCTGCTAGATTGATCTTTCTTGCAATGGGAGAAGTGCTTAGCTTTGGGTTCAATCTTGGGGTGTCCTTTCCCAGTGATAGTAGGGGCAGCAAGGCACGTATTGTATTGTTGCCATCAAGGATAACAAGATGGTTTTTTATCATATTGCATGAATTTATCCCTCTACATCATGTCATCTTGCTTAAGGCGTTACTCTGTTCTTATGAACTTAATACTCTAGATGCATGCTGGATAGCGGTCGATGTGTGGAGTAATAGTAGTAGATGCAGGCAGGAGTCGGTCTACTTGTCTCGGACGTGATGCCTATATACATGATCATACCTAGATATTCTCATAACTATGCTCAATTCTGTCAATTGCTCAACAGTAATTTGTTCACCCACCGTAAAATACTTCTGCTCTTGAAAGAAGCCACTAGTGAAACCTATGGCCCCAGGGTCTATCTTCATCATATTAATCTTCCAACACTTAGTTATTTCCTTTGCTTTTTACTTTGTTATTTTACTTTGCATCTTTATCATAAAAATACCAAAAATATTATCTTATCATATCTATCAGATCTCACTATCGTAAGTGACCGTGTAGGGATTGACAACCCCTTATCGCGTTGGTTGCGAGGATTTATTTGTTTTGTGTAGGTGCGAGGGACTCGTGCGTAGCCTCCTACTGGATTGATACCTTGGTTCTCAAAAACTGAGGGAAATACTTATGCTACTTTGCTGCATCACCCTTTCCTCTTCAAGGGAAAACCAACGCAGTGCTCAAGAGGTAGCAGCATCTTTCTCCAAATTATTTTTGTGTTGACATAGTGTGGGACTAATTCCCTTAAGATCATCGAGAGTATATCCAATAGCAGCACGGTGCTTCTTCGGAGTTTTCAATAATCTCTCTTCTTCATGCTCTGAAATATTAGCACTAATAATAACAGGATATATCTTTTTCTCATCAAGATAAGCATATTTAATAGTATCAGGTAACGGTTTGAGCTCAAACACGGGATCACCCTTGGGTGGAGGAGGATCCCCTAGGATTTCAACAGGCAAATTGTGTTTCAGGATGGGTTCCTGTTTAAATAATACTTCATCTATTTCCCTTCTTTCATTCATAAACATATCATTTTCATGGTCTAGCAAATACTGTTCTAAAGGATCACTAGGAGGCACGGCAATGGAAGAAAGACCAATAATTTCATCTTTACTAGGAAATTCCTCTTCACGGTGTTGTCTACGAAATTTAGAGAAATTAAATTCATGAGACATATCACCTAAACCAATAGTAACAACATCCTTTTTGCAATCTATCTTAGCATTAACTGTGTTCAAGAAGGGTCTACCAAATATAATGGGACAAAAGCTATCTTGTGGGGAACCAAGAACAAGAAAATCAGCAGGATATTTAGTTTTCCCACACAAGACTTCAACATCTCTAACAATTCCCATTGGTGAAATAGTATCTCTATTGGCAAGTTTAATTGTGGCATCAATATCTTCTAACTTAGCAGGTGCAATGTCATGCATAATTTCTTTGTATAAGTCAAAAGGTATTGCACTAGCACCCATATCACATAAGCCATGATAACATCTCCTATTTTAACAGAAATAGCAGGCATGCCTACCACAGGTCTATGTTTATCTCTAGCACAAGGTTTGGCAATTCTAGCGATTTCATTTACAGAAATGAATAACATGCCCATCAATATTATCAGCCAAGAGATCTTTAACAATAGCGATATTAGGTTCAACTGTAATTTTCTCAGGAGGTGTATAAGTTCTAATATTGCTTTTACGAACCACAGTTGTAGCTTTAGCATGATCCTTTATCCTAACATGGAAAGGTGGTTTCTCAACATAAGAAGTAGGAACAATAGGATCATTATAAGTGATAGTCTTTTCTTCAACTTTAATAGGTGCAGCTACTTTTACTTCTATGGGAGGATGATATTTGAACCACTTCTCCTTAGGGAGATCGATATGAGCAGCAAAATATTCACAGAAAGAGGCTACTATCTCAGAGTCAAGTCCATATTTAGTGCTAAATTTATGGAAAACATCGGTATCCATAAAAGATTTAACACAATCATACTTAGGTGTCATACCTGACTCCTTACCTTCGTCGAGGTCCCAATCTTCAGAGTTGCATTTAATTCTTTCCAATAAATCCCATTTGAATTCAATAGTCTTCATCATAAAAGAGCCAGCACAAGAAGTATCAAGCATGGTGCAATTGTTATCAGAAAGCCGAGCATAAAAATTTTGAATAATCATTTCTCTTGAGAGCTCATGATTGGGGCATGAATATAACATTGATTTAAGCCTCCCCCAAGCTTGAGCGATGCTTTCCCCTTTGCGAGGCCAGAAATTATATATATAATTGCGATCACGATGAACAAGATGCATAGGATTAAACTTCTGATGAAATTCCAATTTCAATCGTTTGTAGTTCCATGACCCCGTATCATCACATAGCCTATACCATGTCAATGCATATCCCTTCAAAGATAAAGGGAAGACCTTCTTCTTAATAACATCTCCGGACACACCTGAAAGCTTAAATAATCCACAAACTTCATCCACATATATTAGGTGCTCATCAGGATGCTTTGTTCCATCTCTTGCAAAAGGATTAGCTAGTAGTTTTTCTAACATACCCCAAGGAATTTCAAAGCAGACATTTTCGTTTTCAGTAGGTTCAGTAGGTTGAGGAGCAACTCTTTGCTCTACTGGTCGGGGTGAAGATACCCCGAACAAGCCCCTCAGAGGATTACTTTCCATAGTAACAAGTGACAGTAAATTTCAGCACACTATTTAAATTTTTCCTTACCAAATTCCACCTACCAAAGGCGCTTCACTCCCCGGCAACGGTGCCAGAAAAGAGTCTTGATGACCCACAAGTATAGGGGATCTATCGTAGTCCTTTTGATAAGTAAGAGTGTCGAACCCAACGAGGAGCAGAAGGAAATGATAAGCGGTTTTCAGCAAGGTATTCTCTGCAAGCACTGAAATTATAGGTGACAGATAGTTTTGTGATAAGATAATTGGTAACGAGCAACAAGTAACAAAAGTAAATAAAGTGCAGCAAGGTGGCCCAATCCTTTTTGTAGCAAAGGACAAGCCTGGACAAACTCTTATATAGAGAAAAGCGCTCCCGAGGACACATGGGAATATCATCAAGCTAGTTTTCATCACGTTCATATGATTCGTGTTCGGTACTTCGATAAATTGGTATGTGGGTGGACCGGTGCTTGGGTGCTGTCCTTACTTGGACAAGCATCCCACTTATGATTAACCTCTATTGCAAGCATCCGCAACTACAACAAAAGTATTAAGGTAAACCTAACCATAGCATGAAACATGTGGATCCAAATCAGCCCCTTAGGAAGCAACACATAAACTAGGGTTTAAGCTTCTGTCACTCTAGCAACCCATCATCTACTTATTACTTCCCAATGCCTTCCTCGAGGCCCAAATAATGGTGAAGTGTCATGTAGTCGATGTTCACATAACACCACTAGAGGAGAGACAACATACATCTCATCAAAATATCGAACGAATACCAAATTCACATGACTACTAATAGCAAGACTTCTCCCATGTCCTCAGGAACAAACGTAACTACTCACAAAGCATATTCATGTTCATAATCAAAGGGGTATTAATATGCATATAGGATCTGAATATATGATATTCCACCAAGTAAACCAACTAGCATCAACTACAAGGAGTAATCAACACTACTAGCAACCCACAGGTACCAATCCCGGACTTGGAGACAAGAATTGGATACAAGAGATGAACTTGGGTTTTGAGAGGAGGTGGTGCTGGTGAAGATGTTGAGGGAGATTGCCCTCTCCCGATGAGAGGAGCGTTGGTGATGACGATGGCGATGATTTCCACCTCCCGGAGGGAAGTGTCCCCGGCAGAACAGCTCTGCCGGAGCCCTAGATTTGTTCCGCCAAGGTTCCGCCTCGTGGCGGTGGAGTCTTGTCCCGAAAGGTTGCTTATGACTTTTTCCTCATCGAAAGACTTCATATAGCAGAAGATGGGCATCGGAGGGCCACCAGGGGGCCACGAGGCAGGGGGGTGCACCCAGGGGGTAGGGCGCGCCCCCATCCTCGTGGGCAGGGTGTGGCCCCCCTTCGGAACTTCTTGCGCTCAGTATTTTTTACATATTCTGAAAATGACTTCCGTGAAGTTTCAGGACTGTTGGAGCTGTCCAGAATAGGTCTCTAATATTTGCTCCTTTTCTAGCCAAGAATCCCAGCTGCCGGCATTCTCCCGCCTTATGTAAACCTTGTAAAATAAGAGAGAATAGGCATAAGTATTGTGACATAATGTGTAATAACAGCCCATAATGCAATAAATATCAATATAAAAGCATGATGCAAAATGGACGTATCATATGCCAGGGGCTTCAGTGTACCCCATAAAACGGCAAGAAAAGTCCGAACACTTTCGACAGTGCGGCACCCCGAACTTATAGCATTATATGCATCAGCTCCGAATCATGTCTTGGGTCAATAGTTGGGTTCACCCGGCTCCCATGTTTTGGTGCCTTACGTTCCGCTATATCGGCTAAGGTAGCACTGGGAGAACTACTGCGATTGTGTCCCGGTTCTTCTGGACGAGCACCTCAGTAGAGAAAGCCGAAAACTGACTGTCATGATGCGGCGAGAGCTGGTCGCTGTTCGAGAGGTCCCAAATCCCTAAAGATTTTTTCCGCTTCAGGCGAGGAGTCAGCCTTGTTCGATTTAGGGGTTCATAGCGCCCCAAGTTCGGTCTTCCGAATAGTAGGGGCTTCGCCAAAATTTAAAATTGTAGACTTCTATGGCTAAGTGAGAGTGATAAAGCTTTATAGTCCGATTGCCTGGTTCGTTGTGCTGAACACCTTCTTCGAAGGACCCAAAACTGGGATAAAGAGTGATCAGATTTATCCCGAACACCTCAGTACTAGCTACATGGGGGCAGAAGCCGATGACTAGCCAACCCTCAGATTTTATAAACGGCCGCACAGAAGGTAATATTTTAAATCAACAAGCATTATATAATGAAGATGAACTCGTTTTCATATTACAGGATCACATGAGTACATTCATTCAAATATTACATCCTTAGAACATTCCTCCGCCACAAGGCGGGCACCCTTCAGGACACTGTCATAATACTTTTCGGGGTGGCGATGCTCCTTGCCCTTCGGCGGCCCCTCCTTCACCAGCTTCTCGGCGTCCATCTTCGCCCAGTGCACTTTCGCTCGGGCAAAAGCCCTGCGCGCACCCTCAATGCAGACAGACTGCTTTATGACTTCAAGCCGTGGGCAGGCATTCACAAGCCGCCCCACCAGGCCGAAGTAGCTGCCAGGCAGGGGCTCGCCAGGCCACATCCGGACTATGAGGCCCTTCATGGCATGTTCGGCGCCTTGTGGAGCTCGACCAGTTGCTTCAACTGGTCGCTCAGGGACAGAACAACTTCTCCGTCGAGCTCAGTATACTGAGACCAGAACAACTTCTCCATCGAGCTCCCTTCCTCGGCTCGCTAAAATTCCGCGGCATCGGACACACTGCGGGGAAGATCTGCAAACGATCCTAGAGAGCTCCGAACTCGGGTAAGTAAAAGGAAAGTTTCCTTCACATGCTTGCTTTGCATAATGAATTCCTTACCCGCCGCCATCTTCTGGACCGCCTGAAGCTCCTGGAGGGCCTTGTGGGCTTCGGCCTTGGCATTTTTTGCGTTCTCAAGGGCCTTCGCAAGCTCAGCCCCTTGCGTCTTAGAGTCACGCTCCAAGGACTCGTATTTTTTTACGAAATCCTGGAGATCTTGCTGCACCTCGTCGACTCGAGCCTCTTGTTTCTCGCGCTCGGTGCGCTCCTTGGCCACTTTGTCTTCGGCCTCGGACATCGCCTCCTTCAGGGCCGCCACTTCGGTCGTGGCCCCTAGCAAAATTCATGATGATCCGTTGACTTAACAACCACATTCTTTTTATTCCTTATCAATATACGAACGGGTATTACTTACCTTTGTTCTCTTCCAGCTGCCTCTTGGTAAGGCCGAGCTCTTTTTCGGACCGCTCAAGGTCCCGCTTCAGTACGAAAAACTCCACAGTGCGAGCAGCAGTGGCTAGCAGCGAAGCCTGCTTATTCACATAAGACACATTCTAATTAGACTCATGTGATTATTATTTGATCCTCTGTTCGGCCTTTCTTTGCGAATGCCAAACAGAGCATCACGGGCTACTTTCTATGCTATAACATTTTCTTATAAATTGATTACTTACCTCAAAGGCTGTTAGGAGGCTGGCACATGCTTCAGTCAGTCCGCTTTTAGCGGACTGAACCTTCTCTACCACTGCACTCATGACAGTGCGGTGCTCTTCGTCAATGGAAGCGCTATGAAGCGCTTCCAACAAGTTGTCCGGTGCCTCTGGATGGACAGAGGCCATCGGCACAGACGGCTCGCCCCCCTTAGTGAGGGGTCGCCCGACAGAGTACGGAACCACTAGAGGTTCCGGCGCAGTATTCGGCCGGGGGCCGGACTTGCTGCCCCCGTCATTAGGGCCCATGGGAGCCTTGCCCCCCATGCGCCCGGCGTCTGGGAGGTCGCCTTTGGGCGCCCCCAGAACCACCTTCCCTTGGCTTGGTGCCCTTCGGGACAACACCTCGGCGTCGTCCGTAGGGCGGGTGGAGGAGGCGATCGGGAGCGAATTACTGTTCATCTCCGACAGGCCCAGAGACCCATCCGAAGAGGATACGTCGAGACGGTCCTTGGGTGGGCTGCTTGATCATGTTTGGCATGATAAGAAACAATAAAACGAAATATACCAGAGCTGTTATGGTATCCGGATACTTATGACTTCGCCAGGGGCTTGTCACTGGGCAACCACTCCCCGTCATTGGCGGCCGTGGTGGAGCGGTCCGGAAGGAGGGCTCTTCCCTTCTTGGACCCTTCGGCCTCCCCGGATGGGGCGGCCTTCCTTTTCTTATCTCCCCCGGCTGGAGGGGGAGAATTTTCCTCTTCCTCCTCCTTGTCTTCATGGGAGGAGGGCATCTCGGTGTTATCGGACGACAAGTCCGATACAACCTTGTGCCAAAGACCTTTCCTGGTCCCCGCAGCCTTCTTCTTGGCCTTCTTCTCCGGCGCCTCATAGGGCGCCGGAACCAGCATCTCCGTCAGGAGAGTACTTGCTGGATCTTCGGGCAGTGGGGCCGGACAGTCGATCCACTCCGCTGTCGGGACCCATTCCTATCAAATAATGTGGAGGCTCGGATCCCTCACATAATTATACTAGGGAAAGAAATACCTTATGAGATATAAGGAGCTTACCGGATTAGCAGGGCGCTTTGCGCTGATTCCGCAATCCTCGGTAAGGGGAGGAGGTACCTCAGCAGACTTGAACAGCACCATCCAGATGTCCTGATGCGTCGTGTCGAAGAGCTCTCACAGCGTCTGGTGCCTTGCCGAGTCGAACTCCCACATATTGAATGCCCGTCTTTGACACGGGAGGATCCGACGGAACAGCATGACCTGGACCACGTTGATAAGCTTGATTTTCTTGCTTATCATGTTTTTAACATAGTTCTGGAGTCCGGTCAGCTCCACCGATGAACCCCAAGATAAGCCATTCTCCTTCCAGGAAGTTAGCCGCATGGGGATGCTGGATCAGAATTCGGGGGCCGCCACCCAGTTGGTGTCGCGCGGCTCAGTGATGTAGAACCACCCCGATTGCCACCCCTTCACGGTCTCCACATAGGAGCCTTCGAGCCAGGTGACGTTGGGCATTTTGCCCACCATGGCGCCTCCGCACTCCGCTTGTTGGCCGACCACCACCTTCGGTTTAACACTGAAGGTCTTCAGCCATAGGCCGAAGTGGGGCTTGATGTGGAGGAAAGCCTCGCACACGATGATAAACGCCGAGATGTTGAGGATGAAATTGGGGGCCAGATCATGGAAGTCTAGCCCTTATTAGAACATGAGCCCGTGAACAAATGGGTGGAGGGGAAATCCCAGCCCGCGGACGAAATGGGTAAGGAATACAACCCTTTCGTGGGGCTCGGGGGTAGGAATGATCTGCCCCGCGCCTGGGAGCCGGTGTGCGATATCTGCGGCCAGGTATCCAGCTTCTCGGAGCTTCGTGATGTTCTCCTCCATAACGGAGGAGGCCATCCACTTGCCTCCCGCTCCGGACATGTTCGGAGTGTTTTTGCGGAGAAGATGCGAACTTGGGCGCTGGAGCTCGAGTGCGCGAGAACGGATAGGCAGGGAAGAAGAAGGCGTGGGTAAAAAATAGGAGTCATTATTCCTTTATAAGGGCGGTAGAAACTGTGTGCCTCCCCACTTTCCTGGTAAAACTCACTTATTCCCCAAGCATTGTGATTGATGGCGCGGTTGGGTTACACATGCCCGTATTGATGAGGATCCCGGGATAAGGGGACACAATCTCTGCTTCGACAAGACGTGCCAAGAAAACCGCCTCGCAATATGTGCAGTAGCTGGTTGAGAAAAACAGTTTGAATAATAACCGGGGCCATGACGTGATGTCACATTATGAAAAGTTGTCAGCAGATTAGATTTGTGGAAATATTATACTCTCTATGGTGGTATGTGGAATTTGTTTTGCAGAGCCGGACACTATCCTTGTGTTCAAAATCTTCTATCGAGTATTCGGAGGAGGAACCCGCCTTGCAATGCCGAAGACAATCTACGCGCCGGACTCATCGTCATTGAAGCCTGGTTCAGGGGCTACTGAGGGAGTCCTGGATTAGGGGGCCCTCGGACAGCCGGACTATATCCCTTGGCTGGACTGTTGGACTATGAAGATACAAGATTGAAGACTTCGTCCCGTGTCCGGATGGGACCCTCCTTTGCGTGGAAGGCAAGCTTGGTGATTCAGATATGTAGATCTCCTCCCTTGTAACCGACTCTATGTAACCCTAGCCCCATTCGGTGTCTATATAAACCGGAGGGTTTAATCCGTAGGACAACAACAATCATACCATAGGCTAGCTTCTAGGGTTTAGCCTCTCCAATCTCGGGGTAGATCAACTCTTGTAATACTCATATCATCAAGATCAATCAAGCAGGAAGTAGGGTATTACCTCCATCGAGAGGGCCCAAACCTGGGTAAACATTGTGTCCCCTGCCTCCTGTTACCATCCGCCTTAGACGCACAGTTCGGGACCCCCTACCCAAGATTCGCCGGTTTTGACACCGACACGCCCCCACCCTCATGGGCCCCACGGAGCTCCACGGACGTACTTCTTTCGCCTATATATACCCATGTACCCTAAAAACATCCAGGAGAGACACGAAACCACTTTTCCACCGCCGCAACCTTCTGTGCTTTCCGCTGAAGAGGATACTACAGAATCCAGAAGCAACAGGCAGGATTGTCGAGTGGGCGTTGGAACTATCAAGCTTTGGCCTCAAGTTTGAGAGCACTGCAACGATCCAGAGCAGAGCATTGGCAGAGTTCATAGCAGAGTGGATGCCAACCCCAGACGAAGAAATTCCAGAGACGAGCATCCCCATCAAAAAGGCAAGCAAAGAGTGGCTGATGTACTTTGATGGTGCCTTCTCGCTGCAAGGCGCCGGCACAGGCGTGCTGCTTATCGCACCCACCGGAGAGCACCTCAAGTACGTACTTCAGATGCATTTTCCCAAGGAGCAAGCAACAAACAATACTGCAGAGTATGAGGGTTTGCTTGCCGGCCTCAGAATCGCAGCCGACCTTGGGATCAAGAAACTCATTGTAAGGGGTGACTCGCAGCTTGTCATCCGCCAAGTGAACAAGAACTACCAGAGTCCATTGATGGAAGCTTATGTTGATGAAGTGAGAAAGCTAGAAGAACACTTTGACGGCCTGCAAATGGAGCATGTTCCGCGAGCTCAGAATGATATTGCTGACGGCCTATCAAAGTGCGCAGCACTAAAGTTACCTGTGGAACCAGGGATCTTTGTGCTCAAGCTGACTCAACCATCCGTGACACCATCAACTAGACATAATAAGAAGAGGAAGTTGGTTTCTGGTGACTACTTTCCGGCAGAGCTTCCCGAAGCCGCCGCCAAGAAGGTCCCCAAGATAGACGCCAAGAGTGCTGAGGAGCAGTTTGCTCCGGCAAGCCTTATGGCTTGTTTCGTTGAAGCAGATGCTCCCGACAAGTCTTGCTCCGGCAAGCTTGTCGGGGAGCATCACGCTCCGGCAGAGCCGCAGGTTCTTGCCGTGGAAGTGGATGTTCCCGCAGCAACAGATACGCCTTTAGTCCTTGTTGTCTAGCCACAAGCTCCAGCATGGGCGCAGCAGATTGTCCGTTTCCTTCAGACAGGAGAGCTTCCCGAAGAGCAAGAAGAAGCTGAAAAAGTAGCCCGGCAGTCAAGTATGTACAAGTTTGTCGACAGCACACTGTACAGAATAAGACTCAACTGTGTGAAATTAAAGTGCATTTGCCGGGAAGATGGACAACAGCTGTTGGCAGAGATACATGGAGGCATATGTGGTCACCACATTGGCGCAAGAGCACTCGCCGGCAAAGCATTCCGACAAGGCTTCTTCTGGCCGACAGCCCTCCAGGATGCAACTGCACAAGTAACCAAGTGTGAAGGGTGCCAGTTCCATTCCAAGCAGATACACCAACCAGCTCAAGCTCTCCAGACGATCCCTTTATCCTGGCCATTTTCGGTCTGGGGGCTCGACATCCTCGGCCCCTTCCCCCGAGCTGTCGGGGGCTTTGAGTTCTTGTACGTTGCAATCGACAAGTTCACAAAGTGGCCGGAAGTGGAACCAGTGAGGAAGGTGACAGCACAGTCAGCAGTCAAGTTCTTCAGGTCGATTGTTTGCCGTTTCGGGATCCCTAACAGGATCATCACCGACAACGGCACACAACTTACGAGCCGCACCTTCATGCAGTACGTCCAAGATCTTGGCGCCAAGGTCTGCTTCGCTTCTGTTGCTCATCCAAGAAGCAACGGTCAAGCGGAGAGGGCAAATGCTGAAGTGTTGCGAGGCCTCAAGACCAGAACTTTCGACAGGCTGCACAAGTGCGGAAGAAACTGGATCGAGGAGCTGCCGGTGGTTCTTTGGTCGATCAGGACGACGCCAAATCGAGCCACTGGCCAGACACCCTTCGCTCTAATCTACGGAGCGGAGGCAGTTCTCCCCACGGAACTCATTTATGGGTCGCCTCGAGTGCCCGCTTATGATGAGCTCGAGCAAGAGCAGCTGCGACAAGATGACGCGCTGCTCCTTGAGGAAGACCGTCTTCAGGCTGCTGTGCGAGCCGCTCGCTACCAGCAAGCTTTGCGTCGCTACCATAGCCGCAAAGTTAAGGCCAGAAGCATCGAGGAAGGCGACCTTGTTCTTCGGCGTGTTCAGTCCGCCAAGAATTCCAACAAGTTGACGCCGAAGTGGGAAGGCCCTTATCGGGTGAACAGAGTCACTAGGCCCGGCGCTGTCCGCCTTGAGACCGAAGATGGCATTCCGGTGAGCAACTCCTGGAACATTGAACATCTTCGTAAGTTTTACCCATAGGGCGCGGTTGCCGGAAGCTTTTCCGGCAACCACCTTTTGTACAAGTCTTGCCGCTGTTGCATGTAATCCTTTGTACAAAGCCGGGCGCAGACCCCGTGCACCAGTAAAGTTCATGTGCCCCGCACATCTTGTCAGTTTTTCTTTATGCTATAATCCTTTTTCGCATATGTTATCTGACACTTTGTGCAGCACCAGACCCCGGTAAGCAATAACGAGCCCAAGGCTCCATATCATTACTTTATTTCTCTGTTTCTTTCTCAAAAGAAGGAAGGTTCCCTCGCCCACAAGGTTTACCGGGGGGGAAGGAGAAGATAATGGTGTGGACCAGGCCGTTCAAGAAAGTTTCTCCTTGCCGGGAAGCAGACGACAGAAAAGCTAAGTTGCTAAAGTTTGAGCAATCAGTTTTTTAAGTTTTTGAGTTATTTTCCTTGAACGACCGTGCTTTGTATGGAAAACCTGTGCGTGGAGGAACCAACTCGTAGCTAGCTGCGCCCTTACTTTGTTTCAAGTCCGCTCAACAACTTAAATGAGCTACAACTAGTTGCGACAAGGTTGCTTGTCGGTAGCGACCCCGCCAGCAGGCTGCTGAAGTTCCGCACTCGGCGCTCGCGGCAAGGGTGCCTGCACCGGCAAGTTTCCCTAGAGAGCGTAGGGCGGAACCATACAAAGCCAAGAGTCGAGTAAAGGAAGTAACACAGCAATTTTTTGCCTAAGATAGAGTTATATTACAAAAATAACTTGTCGCGCCTCTAATAAAGTGTTCCCATGACATGACTGGCAGCGACAAGAAAAGAAGAAAATGGACGGCCTAATCTACGCGATCGCCGTCAACCCTTTTGACCTCGTTCACCCTGTCCACAATGGGTGCGACGAGGGCCTTAAGTGCGTCAAGATCAGCGTCCGCCGGCAGCCTCTTGAGGACGTTGGTGAGGTTGAGGCCCAGATTGCGGAAGGCCACCTTCACCAGCACCTTCTCCAGAACTCCGGCACAAATCGAGCGTGACTCGTCGGCCAACTGCTTTGGGATCCGTTCCCGGAGTTGCTGGAGCGCCGCCGCCACGCCTTTGAAGAACAGAGTGAGCTTGGCGCTGGGTTGGAGTTCCTCGTCGGAAGAGTACCCGAAGCCTTCCACCCCGGGGTTATAGCATGCATGCTAGAGGTCGAGTGTCCGTCCTTTTGCTTCTCTTTCGTTCGCAGGGCTCGCATATCCTAGCCAGACTGCTTGAGGACGAAAAGGAGAAGAAGGGCGCGCCGGCACCTGGGCCCCGGCAAGCCAGTATCGCTGGGGGCTGCGAGTGCCAAGAATCGTCCACGGCAAACCAGAGTTGCCGGGGGCTGCAATATCAGATAAGTCTTTCATCCCTCATCATGCATCCTCTTATGGACTGGGGAATGCGAAACCGCGTTTCTTCCCGAAAACTGCCGTGCTCCCTCAACTCTAGGCCCTGGGGCTCGTTCCTGGGGCCAAGTTTGGTCGTAGTCGCGGCAGCAAAGGGATGAAACGAGGAGACCGCACCCACCTCGTTCCCGCCTCCGTCAAAGGCGTGAGAAAGGTCGAGCGACGTGGGAAGGCGGCAGGGCCTGTTGCCGGGAGATGAAATGTCTGTCCAAGGGATACCAAGGATTTGCTCCTTGGCGTGGGTTCAACTCGCGAGACAAATAACCCGGCAAGCATCCCCTTTTCATTAAAAAACATCCCACTCAGGTACAGTCCATAGAGGATGAAAAACATGAAAGAGAGGATTACAAGTTTTAGATACAGCTAAGGCCCGAAGGCTTACAAATTAAAAAGATAAGATGCCCGTAATCCCTTTCCTGTCCCTCTCTTCAGGAGGCAGGCCAAGGAGGCGAAAAGGGCAAAAGGAGCGCCTAGGCAAGCTACGGGTGCCAGAAGACACCAAGAGAACATCCCGGGGGCCGTCCGAAGGCTGGACGGCGATGGCGGCATTGGAAGCGGAGCTCAAAGACGGGGCGGCAGGACGTCAGCACGCTGTCGAGGGCACCACGCCCTCGTACTCCGACCTGACGGCCTTGTCGCCAGCCCTCTTCCCCTTCCGCAGCCTCCCTACGCCAGCCGCCCAAGGAGACGACCCCGGGGAGTTCAAGGACCCGGCGGCACGGATGATGGGGTCGCCGGTGCCGCGCGAAGCGGCGCCCGACGCCTAGTCGGACCCGCCACCCCGCCGCCCGCTACCCTCATCGTCGCTGTCGCTCTCCTCCTCGTCACTCTCGCTCGAGGAGGAGCCTTCACTGTCGGAGGAGCTGTCCACGCAGCACTTCGCCCGAGTGCCGAAGCACCCGAAGACCTTGACGGAGAGGAGATCGCCCTCCATCAACTTAAAATGGAGGGTAAACCCCTCCATCAGGCTGTGGATACGGGCGAACATCTTCCACCCTCGATCAAGATACATCACATTAGGGGCTGGGAATACAACGCGAACTCGCGTGCCGCTGATCCCACAGCCCCTCATGTGCAGTCTCAGTGTCTCGGGCGGGTCCAACTCCATCGCGCTCGCAAACGGAGCTGGAAGCCGGAGGCGACGACGAGGCGCCCGGCGCAGCTTGACGAAGAACTCGCAAGGGTCGTCCCCTATATGGACCGCCGTGGGGGGAGGAGCCGCCGGCGGAGGCGAAGCTGGCGCGCCGCCCCGCCCGCCTCGACCTCGTCCTCGACCTCATCCGCGACCTCGCCCCCTCCCTCTTCCCCTTATGGCTGGCTCTGCCACCACGGGCGCGGGAGAGGGAGAGATGCGCTGTCTGGCGGCGACCCTCGCCGCCACCGATGAAGGGCCTGGGTTCCCTTTCTCCATGGTGAATGAGGGAAAGGGGAGCAGAAGCTGAAGAAAGGAGGAGATGAGAGAGTGCAGGTTTCTGTGCTCCCCTCCCGCTCTTTATAAAGGAGCGAGGTGGAGGCTCGGCCGCCCCGCTCAGCGAATCAAGGCACGGGAAGAGCAGGGAGTCGGGGCCAACCCGCTGCCTCTGCTCGCGACGGCCCAGTTTCCCACTTCCACCGTCCGCGACCCCAAGCGCATGGGAGCCGCGTGGCGGGGATGCAGAACCAAGGCGACGGATGAGGCGGCCTCGCTCTGCCTCGTGATCGCGGGGAGTGGACGTCCCGAAAACTGCGCATCGGCCCCGTCCAGTAAATGCACCACGCCCCCACGCCTACCTCCGTTTAGGGAGGAGGGCGTGAACCGTCCCCATCATCGTGGCCTGACGCATGCTCGAGGGGCTTAGCCCCGCGCACGCCACCCGCGTCACCCACGACGCCGCGTTTGACGCGTGCTGTTCTGGGCGTGCGCGGTGGGAGCGGAGAGATATGCGGCGTGACCTAGGCCGCGCGTGCCCGTGCACTGTTTTGGGCCTGGCCCAACAGCGGTCGGCACCGTGTCTGGCCCAGGCCCGGGGGCTCCTGTCGGTGTACTAGAGTAGGGGTCCCTAGTACCCCGAACTTGTGCACGGGCGGTTGCAGCATCCTGCGGCAAGGCTTGCCGGGTGACCGCGAAGACCCTCCGTGGTTCCCTTGAAGACCATTCAAGAACAAAGTACTCAAACCAAGGCCCCGGCAAGAGGAGCTTGCCGGGAAGGCCAACCAAGGCCCCGGCAAGAGGAGCTTGCCGGGAAGGCCAACCCAGGCCCCGGCAAGAGGATCTTGCCGGGAAGAGACAAGACCCCGGCAAGAGGAGCTTGCCTAGAAGGCCACTCAAGGCATACCAAGAAAGCTTGCCGTGACGCGCCCTGCATCCCGGCAAGGCCCGGTGAGCAACAAGCTCCCAAACACGACAAGACGACGACCGCGGCAAGGAGCTTGCCGCGGGAAACCCCCACTTCGTGCCCGCGCTCCAGCACACCTGCTAACGTGTCGCTCTAGGACTCTCCCAAGCACACGTGGCAGGAGGTTGCGCAGCTAGGGGTGCGCGGTGGCAAGCGGAGATGAAGAGAAGGCCATCGTGGCAAACGGTGGCGCTCCTAACGGTCACTTTTTGCACTGTTTAGGCAACTCAGATGGGCATTCAATGACCTTGTCCCCTGCCGTCAGAGTTAGGTAGGGTGCACTGTGTCCACAGTAGCGGTAGCTGCACCTACCGCATCCTTTTCCATTTTTACCCTTCTAGTCTACGTTGCTACCTGTCGGTGACCCCTTGAAAGTATAAAAGGAGGCCCAAGCGCAACATAGAGGAAGGTTCGGCTCATTCGTAACATCAAGAACACTCTCACGCTCGGTCTGGCAGCGTCCATCGCTCCTGAGCAAGAATTCAATACACACAAACAAGCAGCAGTAGGGTTTTACGCATCCGTGCGGCCCAAAGCTGGGTAAAACTGCTCGCGTGTACTGCCTCGATCCGCTCTTTGTGCGGCCTCCGCCCCCCTCTGAACCGAAAGGGGCCCGGTCCCCATAGGTGTTGGTGGATCAGCTTCCCCGACAGAACTCGACCTCTCTTGTTTTTGTAAATATGATTAGTTGATCGTTCCTGATTCAGCCTATTATGAATGAAACATGTTTGCAATGACAATTAGAGATTATAGTTGCCCATGCCATGCTTAATTTGCTAGGAGTTTATAATGGTTTACCTTGTGTGCCAACATGCTATTAAAATGGTTGTGATGTGGTATGGTAGGGTGGTATCCTCCTTTGAACGATTCAAGTGGCTTGACTTGGCACATGTTCACGCATGTAGTTGAAACAAAATCAACATAGCCTCCATGATATTTATGTTCATGGTTGTAACATCCCAAAATTCTAAATTTTGGAATGTTATATTAAATAAATAACTTTGATTTATTTGTTTGATTGTGAGTGATTGATTGTGTGAAACTGAGTGGAATTTGAAACTTTTTGAAAAGTTGAATGAGAGGGAATGAAATGACTTTCCCAGACTTTCACTTTGCATTTTTGATTCTCAATGAATTCAAATTTTATTTCACCACAAAACCCTAGAGTGAAAAAAATATGACTTCTTCCATTTAAAATGAAAAGGGTTTTGAAAAGATTTGAATTCCTTTTGGACATATTTCAAATTCAGAAGATTTATGCAACTCAATGATTTTCATGAAAGAAGATAAAATGACTTCTTCAAATTATATGAAATAGAGTTGGAAGTGGTTTGAAATTCAAATTCAAAACCATTTAGGATTTATTTGACTTTTAATCAAATTATTTTTCTCGTGAAATTAAATAAATGGAAATAAGGGTAAAATGATTCCCTACAATGGAAAATTAGGAGAAAATAAATTTGAAATCAAGTTGGTATTTTACAAATGATTTCTGTTGGGTTTTAATGCAATAGTAGCACTGTTTGCTTTATTATTATTATTTTTGAATTTTATTTGTAGATGAAAATATGTTCATCTTTTAGGATTTCTTTTTATGAACATTTTGATATATATATAGATATATATGTACTATATAAAAATATTATAGATTTATCTTATTTTAGTTTTTTTCCTCTGCCTTATTTCAAAAAAAAAGGAAAAGAACCCCGGAGCTGGCCAGGCCAACCGGCCCAGCCAGCCACCCGGCGCGGCCCAACAGCGAGCCACAGCCGCAGCCCAGCCGCGCTCTCACCCGAATCCCCTCGCGATCGGTCGCCCGATCGAACTCTTCCCTCTCTCTCTCTCTCTGACCGGTGGACCCCGTCGTCTTCTTCCTCCTCCGCACGCAACCGCCGCAGCAAGATCGCGCCGCCGCCGCCGTATCCCGGAGATCGCGGGATCCTCCCGCGATTCGCCCCCTCCACCAAGGAACCCCTCCCCTATATATACCCCTACTCCTCGTCCATTTCCGCCCTGAAGCCGCCCCGAACCCCTCTCCATCGCCTGCAATCCCTCGCCGGAACCCGAGCGCCGCCGCGCACCATTATCGCCCTAGCTCTCCACTACGACCACCTCATCGCTGTCTGAACCCACCACCGAAACCCCCTCGCTCGTCCGCACCTCCCCGTGCCCTCGCCCTCGCCCAAAACCCACCGGAACACCACCAATGTCGACCACCCGACGCCATCTCCGCCTCGACCTCACCGCCGTTCGACTCCGTCGTCTCCAAAGCCGCTACCGACCACCGCCGAGCTCGCCATCCAGCGCCTTGTCATTTGGTGCTCTTCCCCGACACGGACAACCACGGGAGCATCACCACCATCGACCACAGCCACAACCGCCATCGCCGGAGTTCCACCGCCACCGATGTGAGCTCTCCTTCTCCCCTCCCCGTTCGATCTTAATCTAACGGTGTAGATTAGATCCCATGAACAGTTAGGTTTATTTGTTTAGATCGATTTTAGTCGGTCTTTTTCGGGTTTAGTTCCTGGTTTAGTTAGACCGGCCCGATCGGTTTACTCTGTTTAGCCGTAGACCTATATTAGCCTATTAAACGCATGTGCGCTGTTTAGTTTCAGCTCGCACACCCCGTAGCGCCCGTTAGTTTCTTTTTGTTATTTTCGTTTCTGTTTTAAAATCAGAATAGTTCTGATTTTATATTGCTTATAACTTTTATGTTTTAGATCCAAATTGATTGATTATTTTTGCATTAGATTCAAATTTTTTAACTTTCTGTTTGTACCATTGGATTTCAAATTGAGTAGTGTAAATTTGAGTTTGATGAAATTTGTACAAATCACTATTTTGTCCGTATCTTGAGTTTTATTAAATATTTTTGATTGATTCTTTTTGCTACTATTTTGTTTGGAAACTTGTATAGGTCATAGTTAGAGTTTTATAAAAGCTTTTTATTTGTTTCTTTTTGCAAATAAAGTTTTATGAAAAATACTTTCTGTTAAATTAGTTGTTTTACTTTTTATTTTCAGTTGATTTATTAGTTTAGTATTTTCTTTGTTAAGTTTTGCTTAGGACAAAACTATTTTTGTAGTTAAGGCAAAAGGTCTTCCTAGTAGGTTCTTTATAGTTTTCCCCTATTAGTTCTTTCGATGTGCTATTTGTTTTGTGTTGGGTTTTCTTATTGGGTTTTCTTTTGATTGTTAGATTTGCTTGCTAGAATGCTTGCTTATGTGAATGTCATGTTTGTTATTATAGATTTCATTGGAGAGTTGCGAATAGTCCTATCAAGTTAGTTTCGAGAGCGTTGTTATCTTCATCAACCTACCAGGCAAGTTCACTTTGACCATGTTTTTCATACGTATATTTTTATTGCATTTAGTGTCATCCTTGCAACAACTTCTCCAGTAGTGATATTGATTCTTGTAGTTGGGTAGAATGCATGAGGTAGGAACCCACCCCCCTGTTACCAAGCCCAGGACGTATATAGTTTTAATGCTACGCTGTAGTAGACGGGGTTTGGTATGAGTGCTCGGGAGTGGTGTGAGAATGACAACTTCATGATGGCATCTGCAAGGACTGCATCTTCAGGACTCCTCAAGATTTCAAGACTCGAGACAAGAATTCAATACACACTACTGGGTGAAGGACGGTTGACGGGCACCCTGGAGAAACCAGTGGTTGGCCGGGATGCATGGAGAAGCACCATGACATCTTGCGGAAAGCTTCACCAAGACTCAAAGAGACGGAAGAATACTTCATGCTCGGAAGCTTACCTGTGCAACCGCAAGTCACTATGGGCTCTGGCTTGGTTGACCTTAGTGGTGACTCTGGCTGGGACGGTGCTAGCAGATGTAGAACTACGGTAGGATTGGATGAGCACCGGACAGTGGTCAGAGGAACTCTTCGGAAGACCATGTTTCGGTCATCTTGTTCTCAAACACCCTGAAGTGCGAGAACACAAAAGAGGGATCGAATCTTGCGGGTAAAGTGTACAAACCTCTGCAGAGGGTTAAAACCTAATCGATTAGCCGTGTCCCCGGTTACGGACAATTTGAGCCTCTGGACTTGGATCTATCTCGGAACTCTCAACACCGGACTGATAATTTAATTGTGGGCAACTTATGATGATTTGGGTATGGGACATCGGTTGGCGGAACCATGTCATGACAGGAAACTCCATAGTACAGACTCCTGATATTCCTTTGTTGTAGGAAAAATAAAACCAGCTTTTATGCAAAAACATCAGACACAGAGCCACAAAGCCATATTGCATATAGAATAGTTTTATCATCTGCTTTCCTCATATTGTGATCTTGCCGGTACATTCAATGTACTGACCTACACGGCTGCAACGTCTCATGTTGCAGATATGTTCCTTCCGACGAGTAAGAGTACGGTACAGGGTTACGGTCTACACTCAACCTGCCGATGGCGTTGATGGGACTCCACACCCGATTATTTGTTTCCGCTGAGACTTATGAGGTATATATCAGTTTTACGTTATTTATACATGTGATTGCACTTTGATATATACATTGATGTACTATGTGTGCCAGCATACCAATCCAGGGATGGCACAGATACACAGAGACTTGACCGTCTGAGGTCGGGTCGCTACAATGGTGATTTATATCCTACTCATGCTTGCATTTAGTGTTGATTAATTTTAATGCATGTTCATGACTGTTGTCGCTCTCTAGTTGGTCGCGTCCCAGTCTCTTTCTAGCCTTCACTTGTACTAAGCGGGAATACTGCTTGTGCACCCAATTCCAGAAACCCCAAAGTTGTTCCATATGAGTCCACCATACCTTCCTATATGCGGTATCTACCTGCCGTTCCAAGTAAATTTGTATGTGCCAAATCTTCAAATAAAAATTTTGTTTTGTATGCTCGAATAGCTCATGTATCAACTAGGGTTGTCTGTATCTTCCATGCTAGGCAGGTTATTCTCAAGAGGAGTGGACTCCGCTCCTCACTCACGAGAAAATGGCTGGTCACCGGGATGCCCAGTCCCATGCTCAAATCAAATCAAAATAATTGCAAACAAGACTCCCCCAGGATTGTTGTTAGTTGGAGGCACCCATTGTTTCGGGCAAGCCATGGATTGATGCTTGTTGGTGGTGGGGGAGTATAAAATTTACCATTCTGCTTGGGAACCGCCTATAATGTGTGTAGCATGGAAGATATTGAGATCTCTCGGTTGTTATGTTGACAATGAAAGTATACCGCTCAAAATATTATTCATCTCTATTTCAAAACCGAGCTCTGGCACCTCTACAAATCCCTGCTTCCCTCTACGAAGGGCTTATCCATTTAGTTTTATGTTGAGTCATCATCCTCTTATTAAAAAGCACCAGTTGGAGAACACCGCTATCATTTGCATGTATTATTATTAGTTTACATTGAGTATGACTGGATCACTTTTACCATGAATTACAATTTCCAGTCAACCCTTGATCTTCAGGGGTGCTCTGCATTTATGTTTTGTGGTCTCAGAAAGGGCTAGCGAGAAACCATCATGTTATATCATATTATGATTGTTTTGAGAAAGTGTTGTCATCCGAGATTTATTATTATTGCTCGCTAGTTGATTATGCCATTGATATGAGTAAACATGAGACCTAAATGTTATTGTGAATATGGTCAATTCATAATCTTTGCTGAAAACATGAATGTTGGCTTTACATATTTATAACAACAAGAGCAAACAGAGTTTGTAAAAGTTTTTCTTTATCACTTTCAGTTTATCAACTGAATTGCTTGAGGACAAGCAAAGGTTTAAGCTTGGGGGAGTTGATACGTCTCCATCGTATCTACTTTTCCAAACACTTTTGCCCATGTTTTGCACTCTAACTTGCATGATTTGAATGGAACTAACCCGGACAGACGCTGTTTTCAGCAGAATTGCCATGGTGTTATTTTTGTGCAGAAATAAAAGTTCTTGCAATGACCTGAAAATCAATGGAGAATATTTTTGGAATATATAAAAAATACCGGCGAAAGAATGAAGGCCAGGGGGCCCACACCCTGTCCACGAGGGTGGGGGCGCGCCTACCCCCCTGGGCACACCCCTGCCTCGTGGGCCCCCTAGTGCTCCTCCGAGCTCAACTCCAACTCTATATATTCGTGTTCGGGGAGAAAAAAAATCAGAGAGAAGGATTCATCGCGTTCTACGATACGAAGCCACCGCTAAGCCCTAATCTCTCTCGGGAGGGCTGATCTGGAGTCTGTTCGGGGCTCCGGAGAGGGGAATGCGTCACCATCGTCATCATCAACCTTCCTCCATCACTAATTTCATGATGCTCACCGCTGTGCCTGAGTAATTCCATTGTAGACTTGCTGGATAGTGATGGGTTGGATGAGATTTATCATGTAATCGAGTTAGTTTTGTTAGGGTTGGATCCCTATTATCCATTATGTTCTGAGATTGATGTTGCTATGACTTTGCTATGCTTAATGCTTGTCACTAGGGCCCGAGTGCCATGATTTCAGATCTGAACCTATTATGTTTTCATGAATATATGTGAGTTCTTGATCCTATCTTGCAAGTCTATAGTCACCTATTATGTGTTATGATCCGTTAACCCCGAAGTGACAATAATCGGGATACTTACCGGTGATGACCGTAGTTTGAGGAGTTCATGTATTCACTAAGTGTTAATGCTTTGGTTCGGTACTCATTAAAAGGAGGCCTTAATAACCCTTAGTTTCCAATAGGACCCCGCTGCCAGGGGAGAGTAGGACAAAAGATGTCATGCTGTAGTGATACGTCTCCAACGTATCTATAATTTTTGATTGATCCATGCTATATTATCTACTGTTTTGAATGTTTATGGGCTTTATCGTGCACTTTTATATCATTTTTGGGACTAACCAATTAACCCAGAGCCCAGTGCCAGTTTCTGTTTTTACCCTGTTTTAGGGTTTCGAATAAAAGGAAAATCAAACGGAGTCCAATTGACCTGAAACTTCACGGAACTCATTTTTGGAAGGAAAGAAGCCCAGAAGACTTGGAGTGCATGTCGGGGGATCTGCGAGGAGGTCACGAGGCAGGGGGCGCGCCCACCCCCTGGGAGCGCCCTCCACCCTCATGGCCCCCCTGACGTACTTCTTCCGCCTATATATCTCCATAAACCCTAAAAACATCCGGGAGCACAATAGATCGGGAGTTCCACCACCAGAAGCCTCTGTAGCCACCGAAAGCCAATCTAGACCCGTTCCGGCACCCTGCCGGAGGGGGCAATCCTTCTCCAGTGGACATCTTCATCATCCCGGTGCTCCCCATGACGAGGAGGGAGTAGTTCTCCCTCGGGGCTGAGGGTATGTACCAGTAGCTATGTGTTTGATCTCTCTCTCTCTCTCTCTCGTGTTCTTGAGGTGATACGATCTTGATGTATCGTGAGCTTTGCTATTATATTTGGATCCTATGATGTTTCTTCCCCTCTACTCTCTTGTAATGCATTGAGTTTCCACTTTGAAGTAATCTTATCGGATTGAGTCTTTAAATATTTGAGAACACTTGATGTATGTCTTGCCGTGCGTATCTGTGGTGACAATGGAATACCACGTGATTCACTTGACGTATGTTTTGGTGATCAACTTGCGGGTTCCGCCCATGAACCTATGCATAGGGGTTGGCACACGTTTTCATCGTGATTCTCTGGTAGAACGTTGGGGCACTCTTTGAGGTCCTTTGTGTTGGTTGAATAGATGAATCTGAGATTGTGTGATGCATATCGTATAATCATACCCACGGATACTTGAGGTGACATTGGAGTATCTAGGTGACATTAGGGTTTTGATTCATTTGTGTCTTAAGGTGTTATTCTAGTACGAACTCTAGGGCTGTTTGGGACAGTTATAGGAATAACCCAATGGATTGATTGGAAAGAATAACTTTGAGGTGGTTTCGTACCCTACCATAATCTCTTCGTTCGTTCTCCGCTATTAGTGACTTTGGAGTGACTCTTTGTTGCATGTCGAGGGATAGTTATGTGATCCAATTATGTTATCATTGTTGAGGGAACTTACACTAGCGAAAGTATGAACCCTAGGCCTTGTTTTCTATCATTGCAATACCGTTTACGCTCACTTTTATCATTAGTTACCTTGCTGTTTTTATATTTTCAGATTACAAAAACTATTATCTACTATCCATATACCACTTGTTTCACCATCTCTTCACCGAACTAGTGCACCTATACAATTTACCATTGTATTGGGTGTGTTGGGGACACAAGAGACTCTTTGTTATTTGGTTGCAGGGTTGCTTGAGAGAGACCATCTTCATCCTACGCCTCCTACGAATTGATAAACCTTAGGTCATCCACTTCAGGGAAATTTGCTACTGTCCTACAAACCTCTGTACTTGGAGGCCCAACAACGTCTACAAGTAGAAGGTTGTGTAGTAGACATCAAGCTCTTTTCTGGCGCCATTGCCGGGGAGGTGAGTGCTTGAAGGTATATCTTTAGATCTTGCAATCGAGTCTTTTAGTTTCTTGTTTTATCACTAGTTTAGTCTATAAAAGAAAATATAAAAAATGGAATTAAGATTGCCTCATATGCTTCATATTTTTAATATCTATCATGAAAATAAGGATTCCAATAATTGTGCTCAAGAGCTAGAAGAAGAATGCATTAGAATGTTTGGCACTAAATATTTGAATGATGAGCATGATTGCAATGTTGTTAGTATGAATTCCTTGAATATCCATGATGCTAATGATATGCAAAGCCATAAGCTTGGGGAAGCTATGTTTGATGAAGATGATATTTTTTGTCCCCCAAGTTTTGATGAGCAAATTTATTATGATGAAATCATGCCTCCTATTTATGATGATTATATTGATGAAAGTGGATTTGGAGAGGTCATGACTTTATTTTGTGATGAATCCACTATTTCGGAAGAAGTTCCAATTGATTATGAGAACAAAGTTGCTATCTATAATGATTATTGTGATGACTTGTATGCTATAAAGAATAATTATATCCATGAAACTTGTTATCATGATTTTAGTTTTCAATTGGATTATGCCTCACATGATAGTTATTTTGTTGAGTTTGCTCCCACTATTATCCAGGAGAAGAATTTTGCTTATGTGGAGAGTAGTAAATTTTCTATGCTTGTAGATCATGAAAAGAATGCTTTAGGTGCTGGTTATATTGTTGAATTCATTCATGATGCTACTGAAAATTATTATGAAGGAGGTACATATGCTTGTAGGAATTGCAATAATATCAAGTTTCCTCTCTATGTGCTTAAGATTTTGAAGTTATGCTTGTTTTACCTTCCTATGCAAGTTGATTCTTGTTCCCACAAGTTGTTTGCTCACAAAATCCCTATGCATAGAAAGTATGTTAGACTTAAATGCGCTAGTCATATTCTTCATGCTGCTCTCTTTATGTTTCAATTCTTATCCTTTATGTGAGCATCATTGAAATCATCATGCCTAGCTAGGGGCGTTAAACGATAGCGCTTGTTGGGAGGCGACCCAATTTTATTCTTGTTCCTTGCTTTTTGTTCCTGTTTAGTAATAAATAATTCATCTAGCCTCTATTTAGATGTGGTTTTATGTGTTTAATTAGTGTTTGTGCCAAGTAGAACCGTTGGGAAGACTTGGGGAAAGTCTTTGCGATCATGCTATAAAAACAGAAACTTTAGAGAGTGCTATTTAGTTAATTCTTTTTGCAGATGATTAATAGACAACTTCCTCAGGTCTAGAAATTTATTTCAGAATTTTATGAGTTCCAGAAGTATACGTTTGATCCAGATTACTACAGACTGTTCTGTTTTTGACAGATTCTGTTTTTTCGTGTGTTGTTTGCTTATTTTGATGAATATATGGCTAGTAAAATACTCCCTCCGTTCCTTTATCTAAGGTGCATTTTTTTTACAAAAATTTCACAATGTAAGGTGTATTTGTTGTAATCTCACTTAATCCCTCTTTTACCCCTCCACGGCCAACATACATGGTAGCTATCCTCCTGATGCTAAAATCAAGCCAAGCACTTAATGCGTTTTGTTGGGAAAAAAAGGGAACCATCATTAATTAGGAAAATGTATATCCTCCCGTCCCATGCAATCCCATTATTTTATTGTTTCCTCTTTGAGAGCATATAGAACAATTTTCTCTACCTGATCTAAGCCTTTTCCTGAGAACAGAAAGCATCACACGAACAAAACTTCTGAACGGACGCCTTTTCTCTTCCACCATGGATCTGTTCACGCTAGAGGAAGATAGGTTCAACTCGTTGCTGCATGTTTTTAGCCAAGAGGATGATCCCGCTATGGAACTGTTCAGTCAGGTGGAAGAAACGGACGAGTCCTTGGGCCTGTTTAGTGAGGTGCAAGACCACGGCCGGTGTCTCGCCGAGGACTCGTCGCCTCTGTTGTCCGACGTGAAGCTCGCCGACCAGATTTTGCATGATGTGGCCACGGCCGACAACGGCGATGTCCAACAAGCCGGGTTATTGCGCACACATGCTGCTCGACATCCGGTCTGTAACTTCTTCCAAGGCCGGAATCGCCACCGTCAACGAGGTCGTGAACTGCATGGTGTCCGAACCATACGCCGCATCGGCCTCTTCAAGCATGCCATGTCAAGCAATGCTTGGTGCACTGTCCTTTGCCGTATGTACGGAATATCCGTCATGTCAAATAACATCACCGATTTTTGGTTAGTCCCACTTATACGTTTGCTCTTATCCATCATATCTGTACATGTACTAGTATGACATGCCTTTTTCTAACTTTTAGCGACACAACTGGAGGCGTCGATCAAGGGGAGCACCAATATGGCGAGGAGAACGATAAGAGCAACACGGTAGATGACAAGGCCATCAAGAATGATGAGGTCGATAGTGATGCCGAGACCATCGATTCAGAGTTTGAAGCAATGCAAGCTGCCAGAGCAAGTGAAGTGCGTGTGGAACGATTTTATGCCCCAGATTCAATGCCGGACTCGGTACCCCCAGGAATGGAATCATATAGGGATTTCATACTGAAGTCCTTGATGACATCGTATGATCCAAAGATGATGAAGAAATGACCACATAATCAGTGACACAACTACTCTCCGCTTAGCACTAAATATTTGGTGTGATTTCATAAATTGTCAATGTGCCCAAAGTCTTTTTTTATTGCATGAGTTTGTTAAGTGACATCATACTTTGGCATGAATGAAGCTCATTTTGTTGGTTACTATTACTTGCAATGTTCTACTCTCAAAGCAATAGATAAGTCGAAGTCATGGAGTAATAAAAATCACCAAAAAAATTAACAACAAGTTCTTTTAAGATTACTTGATGGCATGGAGTAATAAGCATCAGAAAACAAAGAACAAGTTCACTGAGATTATGAATAAGGCTACAAGTACCGTACGAGTATGTTTAAATTCATGACTGTATAAGTAACGAAGTTGCTAAGATTATTACTGATAACAAGCCACAAGAAGTACATCAAGCATCTGGAAGGGCTTCAATAGCAGCAATTACAACATCAGCATCGCAGGGTACTATGTCCGGAAGCATTTCAAGTGCCGCCAGAAATGACTTCCTCATGTGCGGAACACTTAGCTCATCCAACATGGATAAACAAAACCGAATCCGACCCACCTTGTTGTCATCAGTCAATGTGGATTTAATTGAATTTGTATGGCGCTTCAGTCTGCCCTCCTTCAACCTTCTCCATAAAGTTGTCTTCGCGATTTGAAGCTCATTAGCAAGATCTTTGAGCGTAGTTCTTTTGCTCAATTCAATCTTTTTTATGGCATCTGAATCAAACGGTATCTTCTTGCGGCCACAAGTTTTCACCCTTTTGTTTGCTACTCCATGAATACCACCGGCTTTCTTGCCTCTCGACCATATGTTCTGAACAGTCCGGTAATTAACTTGACAAAGCTCTGCCACCTCGTCAACCCCCCCTTGGTTTAGTATGCCTTGATTTGTCCGCTCTAATAGCATAGCATAAATTTCTTGCTTTTGATGGTCTAGGTACCATCTTCGCTTCTTTTTTTGATTAGCATTTGAGCCTACAGAATATTCAGAACAAGAACTGAATTACTTTTAGCTAAAAAGAACTAACATTCTCTACAGAAATAACTCATGCAGAAGACTAACCATTGTTGTTGCCGGTGTCAGCTACTTCAGCTTGTACTCCAGGGTCACTCTCTGGAACAACACCTTTGTTCAACTCCACACGGATGCATGGGTTAACGTTGCCGGCGGGGCTGGTTGCATCATTGCCGCTGCCATTTACTAAAGATGGAACACTTTCTGTACAGTCACCTTGGTTAACGTCGGCAGGGCTGGTTGCATCATTGCTGCTGCCATTTAGCGAAGATGGAACAACTTCGGTAAGGCCGCCTTGCCACTTCGTCAGAGCCGGGCGCATTCTGCTGCGACCAGCCAAGCCCAAGCGTCAACGACCACGTTGAGCGTCACTGGCGTCCCCGACGGCATTGTCGTCACCTCCACGGCCACGCCCGACGACAGGACCAGCAAGTAGCGCCGCACGCACGCGTTTAAGCACGACATCATGTGCACCACGAGCACGTCCGAGGCCCGCGTGCATACTGGCAGCTTCTTCCACTTTCGAGCCATCGCCTCCACCAGCAGCATCTTCTCCATGGCCTGAGTCGTGTGCGCACATAGAACCTGCCGCATCAACTCCTTGGTCACCGGTGGTGATGTTCGCAAGATGGTAGGGGAACATGACAACCGTTGCCTGGATGAATACTTCACCGGTCCGGCGCGCACGAGAATCTATAAGAACATGTTCGCTGTCGAAGAGATAGGCCCTGGTTGTACCAAGCCGGATCGCCCCAGGATAGAAGGTCTTCCTACTTCTGAGCGAAACCATCGTGCAAAAGGACACCAGCCACCACTTCTCCGCTGGATTCACCGGCGGCTTGCACTGTATTCCATCCTCTGCGTGGCCTCGTCCACCAGCGCCTCGGTGATCCACCTGAGCAGAGATGGTGACACAACGGTTCAAGTACCACCCCAGAGTACATGATCTGGTTCAAGGAGTATGGAATACATACAGTACGTATACCTGTGAAGCCTGCGTTGCGTCCACTGCATGACCGGGTCCGTCTGCATGTTGGCCTCGCGCGCGTCCCCGCCCGCCGGCGCGTTGGCCGTGGCCGTCCCCGCGTCCGCGCCCGCCTGCGCCTTGGCCGTGCCCGCGTCTGCGCCCGCCGGCGCGTTGGCCGCGCACCGCGTCTTCCGTCGGCGTGCGTACGTCAAGTCGCCCGTGCTCCGCAGAAGCAGCTCGCCTGTGTTCAAGGAGGTCCGCCTCATCGTCGGCTTCTTTGCTGGCATGAAGTCGATCATGCTCGCATCCATTGCCGTCATGGAGGGAATGCTCAACTTCTACATGGAGCCCGCAATAAAAAATTATCCTGCTAGTATTACTGCAAAAAGGTGAGATTGCACAAGAACATACCATCATCGGAGTCATCGGAAGCTAGCCAGTCATAGTCGTATCCAAGATCACAGGCCCGGTCTTCGTTCTCCTCAATTGAATCCCAATTAGGTGCTGGATGCAAGTCTAGATCAACCATGTTTTCTGTTGGCCAAGTACTGGAAGAAGGGGGAAATGAAGAAAACCATGGGGAGTTGACTCATTTTGTACACGAGAACATATTTTAAAATCTGCATTCTGTTGGCGCCAAGTGACTTCCCTCCCTTTTTCTCTCTGCCACGCGAGCTCATTTTCCTATAGGAGGCAACAGAGTTATTTGCATCGCTGATTTCTTGGGATACGGGGATTGCATGTGCCATGCAAGGCCGGCAGCGTATCTGCATGCAGCGGCCAAATCAGTGGAAGCTCACCTAATTGATTTCCAATGCTAAGCTAATACCAGGGGTAGTATTGTCCCAGATGCTCCAAAAATTGCTGCCTTGGTCACCGAGCTGGAAAAAATGCACCTTAGATAAAGGAACGGAGGGAGTAGTTTATAAACCATAGAGAAGTTGTAACACAGTAGGTTTAACACCAATATAAATAAATAATGAGTTCATTACAGTACCTTGAAGTGGTGATTTATTTTCTTATACTAACGGAGCTTACGAGTTTTCTGTTAAGTTTTGTGTTGTGAAGTTTTCAAGTTTGGGGTAAGGATTCGATGGACTATGGAATAAGAGTGGCAAGAGACTAAGCTTGGGGATTCCCAAGGCACCCCAAGGTAATATTCAAGGACAACCAAGAGCCTAAGCTTGGGGATGCCCCGGAAGGCATCCCCTCTTTCGTCTTCGTTCATCGGTAACTTTACTTGGAGCTATATTTTTATTCGCCACATGATATGTGTTTTGCTTGGAGCGTCAATTTATTTTGTTAGTATTTGCTTGCTGTTAATGTTTTGCATCTTTTATTTCAATAAAAGTGGCATTGATAGCCTTTACTATGCCTATGTTACAAGTATACATGTTGCTGTTTGAAAACAGAAAGTTTCCGCTGTTGCAATAATTCCCTAGAAAATTAAGAATGTGATAAAATGTTTAAACCTTTTGCATATTAAGCTCTGATAAATTTACTACAGTGGGAATTTTCTTTCATAATTTTTGGAGCTAGGGAAGTATGTATGTTGCAGCATTCTTTACAGACTATCCTGTTTAGGAAGATTGCTGTTATGTTTGCATTGTTTGTATATGTTTGCTTCTTTAATGATTCTATTTGAGGATAGGACTATTAAATATGAAGAGGCATTTAGTATTCAATATTGAACAATAATTTTAGTGATTTACTACAGTAGAGTATGATAAGGTTTTGGCAATGGTTTATACTAACTTATCTCACGAGTCCTTGTTGAGTTTTGTGTGGATGAATCTTTTGAGATTTAGGGAGACCGTGATATGAGAGGAATTAAGGAGACACAAAAGCTCAAGCTTGGGGATGCCCAAGGAATCCCAAGATAATATTTCAAGAAGTCTCAAGCATCTAAGCTTGGGGATGCCCCGGTTGGCATCCCACCTTTCTTCTTCAACAACTATCGGTTAGTATCGGTTGATCCTAAGTTTTTGCTTCTTCACATGATCTTTGCCATTCTTAGAATGTCATTTTATTTTGCTTTGCTTTCTGTTTGAATAAAATACCAAGACCAGAAATTCTTAAATGTTAGAGAGTCTTCACATAGTTGCATAATTATTCAACTACTCATTGATCTTCACTTATATCTTTCGAAGTAGTTTGTCGTTTGCTCTAGTGCTTCACTTATATATTTTAGAGCATGGTGGTAGTTTTATTTTGAAGAAATAGATGAACTCTCATGCTTCACTTAGATTATTTTGAGAGCATTAATAGCATGGTAATTTGCTTAAAATCCTAATATGCTAGGTATTCAAGATTAGTAAAACTTTCTTATGAGTGTGTTGAATACTAAGAGAAGTTTGATGCTTGATGATTGTTTTGAGATATGGACGTAATAATATCAAAGTTGTGCTAGTTGAGTAGTTGTGAATTTGAGAAGTGCTTGTGTTGAAGTTTGCAAGTCCCGTAGCATGCACGTATGGTAAACGTTATATAACAAATTTGAAACATGAGGTGTTATTTGATTATCTTCCTTATGAGTGGCGGTCGGGGACGAGCGATGGTCTTTTCCTACCAATCTATCCCCCTAGGAGCATGCACATAGTGCCGAGGTTTTTGATGACTTGTAGATTTTTGCAGTAAGTATGTGAGTTCTTTATGACTAATGTTGAGTCCATGGATTATACGCACTATCACCCTTCCATCCTTGCTAGCCTCTTCGGTACCGTGCATTGCCCTTTCTCACATTGAGAGTTGGTGCAAACTTCGCCGGTGCATCTAAACCCCATGATATGATATGCTCTGTCACACATAAACCTCCTTATATCTTCCTCAAAACAGCCACCATACCTACCTATTATGGCATTTCCATAGCCATTCCGAGAGATATTGCCATGCAACTTTCCATCATTTCGTTCATCATGACACATTCATCATTGTCATATTGCTTAGCATGATCATGTAGTTGACATATTATTTGTGGCAAAGCCACCGTTCATAATTCTTTCATACATGTCACTCTTGGTTCATTGCATATCCCGGTACACCACCGTAGGCATTCATATAGAGTCATCCTTGTTCTAGTATCGAGTTGTAATCATTGAGTTGTAAATAAATAGAAGTGTGATGATCATCATTATTAGAGCATTGTCCCAAGTGAGGAATAAAAAAAGAAAGGCCATAAAAAATAAAAAAGAGAAGGCCCAAAAAAAGGCCATAAAAAAGAAAAGGCCTAAAAAATGAGAGAAAAAGAGAGAAGGGACTATGTTACTATCCTTTTACCACACTTGTGCTTCAAAGTAGGACCATGATCTTCATAGTAGAGAGTCTCTCATGTTATCACTTTCATATACTAGTGGGAATTTTTCATTATAGAACTTGGCTTGTATATTCCAACAATGGGCCTCCTCAAGTGCCCTAGGTCTTCGTGAGCAAGCAAGTTGGATGCACACCCACTAGTTTCTTTTGTTGAGCTTTCATACATTTATAGCTCTAGTGCATCCGTTGCATGGCAATCCCTACTCCTTGCATTAACATCAATCGGCGGGCATCTCCATAGCCCATCAATTAGCATCGTTGATGTGAGACTTTCTCCTTTTTGTCTTCTCAACATAACCCCCCTCATTATATCCTATTCCACCCATAGTGCAATATCCATGGCTCGCGCTCAGGTATTGAGTGAAAGTTTATGAGTTTGAGATTACTAAAGTATGAAACAACTGATTGGCTTGTCATCGGGGTTGTGCATGATGAGAGCATTCTTGTGTGACGAAAATGAAACATGACTAAACTATATGATTTTGTAGGGATGAACTTTCTTTGGCCATGTTATTTTGAGAAGACATAATTGCCTAGTTAGTATGCTTGAAGTATTATCATTTTTATGTCAATATGAACTTTTGTCTTGAATCTTTCAGATCTGAATATTCATACCACAATTAAGAAGAATCACATTGAAATTATGCCAACTAGCATTCCACATCAAAAATTCTTTCTTTTATCATTTACCTACTCGAGGACGAGCAGGAATTAAGCTTGGGGATGTTGATACGTCTCCAACGTATCCATAATTTTTGATTGCTCCATGCTATATTATCTACTGTTTTGAATGTTTATGGGCTTTATTATACACTTTTATATCATTTTAGGGACTAACCAATTAACCCAGAGCCCAGTGCCAGTTTCTGTTTTTTTACCCTGTTTTAGGGTTTCAAAGAAAAGGAAAATCAAACCGAGTCCAATTGACCTGAAACTTCACGGAACTCATTTTTGGAAGGAAAGAAGCCCAGAAGACTTGGAGTGCATGTCGGGGGATCTGCGAGGAGGCCACGAGGTAGGGGGGCGCGCCCTCCACCCTCGTGAGCCCTCGTGGCCCCCCTGACGTACTTCTTCCGCCTATATATATCCATATACCCTAAAAACATCCGGGAGCACAATAGATCGGGAGTTCCGCCGCCAGAAGCCTCCGTAGCCACCAAAAGCCAATCTAGACCTGTTCCGGCACCCAGCCGGAGGGGGCAATCCATCTCCGGTGGCCATCTTCATCATCCCGGTGCTCTCCATGACGTGGAGGGAGTAGTTCTCCCTCGGGGCTGAGGGTATGTACCAGTAGCTATGTGCTTGATCTCTCTCTCTCTCTCTCTCATGTTCTTGAGGTGATACGATCTTGATGTATCGCAAGCTTTGCTATTATATTTGGATCCTATGATGTTTCTTCCCCCCTCTACTCTCTTGTAATGGATTGAGTTTCCCCTTTGAAGTAATCTTATCGGATTGAGTCTTTAAAGATTTGAGAACACTTGATGTGTGTCTTGCCGTGCGTATCTGTGGTGACAATGGGATACCACGTGATTCACTTGATGTATGTTTTGGTGATCAACTTGCGGGTTCCGCCCATGAACCAATGCATAGGGGTTGGCACACGTTTTCGTCATGATTCTCCGGTAGAAATTTGGGGCACTCTTTGAGGTCCTTTGTGTTGGTTGAATAGATGAATCTGAGATTGTGTGATGCATATCGTATAATCGGTGACATTGCAGTATCTCGGTGACATTAGGGTTTTGATTGATTTGTGTCTTAAGGTGTTATTCTAGTACAAACTCTAGGGCTGTTTGTGACACTTATAGGAATAACCCAACAGATTGATTGGAAAGAATAACTTTGAGGTGGTTTTGTACCCTACCATAATCTCTTCGTTCGTTCTCCGCTATTAGTGACTTTGGAGTGACTCTTTGTTGCATGTTGAGGGATAGTTATGTGATCCAATTATGTTATCATTGTTGAGGGAACTTACACTAGCGAAAGTATGAACCCTAGGCCTTGTTTCCTATCATTGCAATACCGTTTACGCTCACTTTTATCATTAGTTACCTTGCTGTTTTTATATTTTCAGATTACAAAAACTATTATCTACTATACATATACCACTTGTTTCACCATCTCTTCGTCGAACTAGTGCACCTATACAATTTACCATTGTATTGGGTGTGTTGGGGACACAAGAGACTCTTTGTTATTTGGTTGCAGGGTTGCTTGAGAGAGACCATCTTCATCCTGCACCTCCTACGGATTAATAAACCGTAGGTCATCCGCCTGAGGGAAATTTGCTACTGTCCTACAAACCTCTGCACTTGGAGGCCCAACAACGTCTACAAGAATAAGGTTGTGTAATAGACATCATGTAGCGACCAGACCTCAAACAGTCTGATCTCTGTGCATCAGTGTCATCCCTGAATCTGTAATGCTGACACGCACAGTACTTGAGGATTTATAACAGAGTAGCAATCACACACTTATTACATCGAATGTCTCAAAAGAGAACTTATTACAATAAATATGGCTTAAGGCCATCTAATACGATAACAGCGGAAGGCTTGGAAGATAAAATGAGTCCATCAACTCCAACGGCATCACTGAGTGAAAGACCACGACCTAAAGCACGTTACTGTCGTCTGAAAAGTCTGCAACATGAACGTTGCAACACGAAAACGGGTCAGCACATGGAATATGCTGGCAATGTAACACAAGAGAGTAATGAACAAAATAATGCTATCACTACATGCATATATGGCTGGTGGAGGCTGTATGGTTAATATGTTTTGAGGAAAGCCATTTTTTCCCTACAACAAAGGAATACATTTTATTTAACTATCATGGTGGTTGTTAAACATTGAGAAGGTTCACCCAACTCAATCCCAATTAAGCATCATCATTAAACCCAATCAAATTATGTTAAGAGTGATGAGATCCACATGATAATCCAAGAACTAGATACTCAAGATGTCCATAACCGGGGTCACGGCTAACCATGATTAGTTTGTACACTCTGCAGAGGTTTGCAAACTTTTCCCCACAAGACTCCATCTCCTCCGTTGGGTTTCTCGCACTACATAATGTTTGAGAAATGGATAACCGAGCACAGTCTTTCCGAAGAGGTCCCCTTAACCGATAGATAGGCATGTACACCTACAATCCCCTACGTCTGCTAGCCCATCATGGAAAGGTTTCCCACAACTTACTCAACTATGCCAGAGCCCATAATGGCATGTGGCTGCACATGGAAGTTTCTAGCATGAATAACCTTATGATCCCTTTGAGCTTGGGTGGCAGTCCATAGGAGAATCACACGTTACCCCGGGATTTCCAAAAATACAGGCAGCACTGGCTTCCCCAGGTGCCTCAATCCACCCAGATGTGTATTAAAGTTGCCACCTTAAGTTAACCACTAATTAACAATACTCACATCTGTCATGAATACACTCAAACCCAAACCACATCTACGAGCATAGCATAGCAATATAAGCAACGTAGAAGTAACTCCCATAGGTTTGGTAATAAATAGGACAATAGGTACTACCTCATCTACTTCCCATAACCCACAATTTAATCAGATCCTAACCATGCAATTGTTTGAGGATTGATCTAATGCAATAAAACTGGGTAGTAAAGAGGTATGATCATAGTGTTACTTGCCTTGCTGATGATCCGTGAAACCTAGAGACTCGTAGTAGCACGCTCTGCACTCCGGGTACTCTATCGCAAACAAACAATCATACAATAAGCAATCAAGCAAAAATGCACGGGGAAAACTCAAATAAGAAGATCTAACCAGAAAGTTCAACTTAAGAACTCCGGTTTGCAAAAAGAATCAAAACAAACGAAGCAACAAAACTCAAACTGCGAAAGAAACAAGCTTCGATTACTAATCTGGACTAAAGTCAAATTTTACAGTAGCAAAAACTTGTTTAAGTTGATCAAACAGAAAGAGGGCTTCGAGACGAAACTCTAGGCGCTTGAATCACCTGATTCTGATAAACGAGCGAAAAGATAAACTAAAACGAAAATCGGATTAGAAATCGCGACCGAAAATAATCGCGAAAAATCCGAGAAAAAGAAAAACTGACGAACAGGCTAACGAACGAACGTTCACTGTCTGCGGTTAAACTGTGAAAACCGTTCGTTAAAATGAACAAACGAACGGGCGTTCACTAAATAACTAAACCGAAGAAAAAATAAAACCGATCTAAATAAAAAAAAGAACCGTGGTTTGTTTTAAAAAACCGACGGTTTTCTAACGAAAACCACGGCCGCGTTGGCTACCTCGACGAATCCGGCAAGGGCGGTGGCGGGTCTGGCGGTGGTGGTCAGCGGCGACGGACGGCGGGGTCGGCGGCGGCGGCGTGGCTGCGAGGGGTGGCGTTGGCGGCGTCGGGTTCCGGCGGCGGCGAGTCCGGCAGCGGTGGCGCAGGTTTCGAGTCGGAGCTAGGGTTTCGGGTGCGGGGGCTGGCGGCTGGCGGCTCGGGCCTTCGTCCTTTAAAGGGCCGGTCGGGTACAGTGTCCCAGGCGGACACGACCCGGTTAGGTCGGTAACTTTTTTTTAAATAATTCCGCGTAGAAAAAGAATAAAAGAAATACTAAACAGACTCCAAAAATCCTGAAATTAATTTTCCCCATCCTCTAAAAATCTACTAGACAAGGTGAACATTTGTTTGGGACTCTAATACAATTTTGAAAAACGCATATTTTTCCTAATTCAAATAAAATAGGAATAAAACTCCGAATAAAATTCTTATTTGATTTTAATATTAAATCTCCAATATTTCTTTATTTTGGGGAAGTCATTCTATCCCCACTCTTTTATTTTCATAAAAGAAATATTCGAAGAGAAAATAATTAAATTCAAACGATCCTCTTTTCAAAATTTGAGAAAACTCAAATATGAAAATAACAAAATCCTCAACTCTCTCCGTGGGTCCTTGAGTTGCGTAGAATTTCTAGGATCAAGCCAAAATGAAATAAAATATGATATGCAAAGATGATCTAATGCATAACATTGCAAATTGAAAATTTTGGGATGTTACAAACCTACCCCTTAAGATGAATCTCGCCCTCGAGATTCGGGTTGGCTAGAAAATAGGTGAGGGTGATCCTTCCGTAGGTCTTCCTCTCGTTCCCATGTGGCTTCATCCTCAGTATGGTGGCTCCACTGAACCTTACAGGACTTGATAACCTTGCTGCATGTGACTCAGCTGGCAAAATCAAGAATCTTGGCTGGTTTCTCCTCGTAGGTCAAGTCACTATCCAACTGAATCGCTTCCAGTGGCACCGTATCTCTCAAAGGGATATTAGCCATCTCTGTGTGGCACTTCTTCAACTGAGAAACATGGAACACATCGTGAACTCCTGACAATCCTTCGGGAAATTCCAACTTGTAAGCAACTTCTCCCATATGTTCCAAAACTTTGTATGGTCCCACAAAACGTGGTGCTAACTTTCCCTTAACTCCAAAGCGCTTAACTCCTCAGAGTGGTAATACACGAAGATACACTCTGTATCCAACTTCGTAAATTGTCTCCTTGCATTTAGAATCCGCATAGCTCTTCTACCTGGACTGGGCTACCTTGAGTCTATCGCGAATCAGCTTAACCTTCTCTTCAGACTCTTTAACCAAATCTGGTCCAAACAACTGCCGGTCTCCAACTTCGTCCCACAACAACGGTGTCCTGCACCTCCTTCCATACAATGCTTCGAAAGGGGCCATCTTCAAACTGGCTTGATAGCTGTTGTTGTAAGAGAACTCTGCGTAAGGCAAATTGTCGTCCCAACTAGATCCATAATCTAGCGCACAAGCTCTCAACATGTCCTCCAAAATCTAATTAACTCTCTCAGTCTGTCCATCTGTCTGCGGGTGAAAAGCTGTACTAAACTCTAGCCTGGTTCCCAAAGTTTCATGCAACTGATTCCAAAACTTTGAGGTAAACTGGGTTCCTCTATCTGATACAATGGTCCTCAAAACTCCATGCAAACATACGATCCTGGTCATGTATATCTTTGCCAATTTAGCACGGGTGTAAGTGGTCTTCACTGGGATGAAATGAGCTACTTTCGTCAAACGATCGACTACAACCCATATCGAGTCATAGCCTGAACGAGTCCTGGGCAATCGTGTGATAAAATCCATGCCTAGATTGTCCCACTTCCATTCAGGTATCGGCAATGGTTGTAGCAATCCTGTTGGCTTCTAATGCTCTGCCTTCACTCTCTGACATACATCACAAACTACTACATACTCCGCAATATCCTTCTTCATTTTAGTCCACCAGAAACTATCCTTCAAATCCAGGTACATTTTAGTATTTCCCGAGTGAATCGAATATGGCAAATCACGGGCCTCCTGCAAAATCAGCTTCCTGATCTCTTGATCATTTGGCACATATACGCGGTCCTCGAACCATAAGGTATCATGCTCATCCTCACGAAATCCTTTAGCCTTTCCTTTGCTCATCCTTTCCTTTATCTCGGCAATCTCCTTATCCGTCTTATGAGCTTCTCTGATCTTATCCATAAAAGTAGATTGAATCTCCAATGCTGCTACATAGCCTCTCGGAACTATCTCCAAACATAGATCGCGAAGATCCTCTGCTAACTCCTTGGGTAACTCTCCGGTCATGAGTGTATTGACATGACTCTTGTGACTCAACGCATCGGCTACTATGTTAGCCTTTTCGGGATGATAATGTAACTTCATATCACAATCCTTAATGAGTTCCAACCATCTCCTCTACCTGAGATTCAACTCCTTCTGCATGAAGATATACTTCAAACTCTTGTGATCCGTGTATACCTCATAATGGTTTCCGATGAGAAAATGTCTCCACGTCTTCAACGCATGCACTACTGCTACTAACTCCAAATCATGTGTAGCATAATTTAACTCATGGGGTTTAAGCTGTCGTGAGGCATATGAAACAACTCTTCCCTCCTGCATAAGTACGAATCCAAGTCCTCAACGAGAAGCGTCGCAATACACTTCATAATCCTTGCGTTGATCTGGCAGAATCAACACTGGTGATGTAACCAAGCATTTCTTCAACTCCTGAAAACTAGCCTCACATTCCTCAGACCATTTGAACTTGGTTTCTGTAGCGACCAGACCTCAAACGGTCCAATCTCTGTGCTCAGGTGTCATCCCTGGATCAGTAATGTTGACACCACACAGTACTTGAAGGATTTATAACAGAGTAGCAATCACACACTTATTACATCGAGTGTCTCAAAAGAGAACTTATTACAATAAATATGGCTTAAGGCCATCTAATGACGATAATAGCGGAAGGCTTGGAAGATAAGTGAGTCCATCAACTCCAACGACATCACTGAGTATAGAACCACGACCTAAAGGCACCTTAATCGTCATCTGAAAAGTCTGCAACATGAACGTTGCAGCCCGAAATGGGTCAGCACATGGAATATGCTGGCAAGGTAACACATAGAGATGCAATGAAAGTAATAGGCTATACTATATGCATATTTGGCTGGTGGAAAGCTCTATGGTTACAGTTTTTGCGTAAAGCCAATTTTTTCCTACTGCAAAGAAATAAATTTTATTTAACTATCATGGTACTTGCTAAACATTGAGAATGGTTGACATCATTCTCAATCCCAATTAAGCATCATCATTAAAAACCCAACAATATTAATTTAGAGTAACATGATGAGATTCACATGATAATCCAAGTACTAGATACTCAAGATGTCCATAACCGGGGACACGGCTAACCATGATTAGTTTATACACTCTGCAGAGGTTTGCGCACTTTTCCCCACAAGACTCGATCTCCTCCATTGGGATTCTCGCACTACATGGTGTTTGAGAAATGGATGGCCGAGACATAGTCTTTCAGAAGCGCTAGCACCCTACGATCAGGTAGACCGTTACACCTACTTTCCCCTACATCTGCTAGTCTACGACTGTAAGAGTTTGCACAACTTACTCAACTATGCTAGAGCCCATAGTAGCTTGTGGCTGCACACAGAAGTTTCTAGCATGAATAATCTCATGATCCCTTTGAGCCTGGGTGGCGGTCCAAAAGAAAAACAGGCAATTGCTGGAATACCCAGGTGCCTCAATCCACCCAGATGTGTATTTAAGCTGCCACCTTAGATAAACCATTAATTTAACAATCTCACATCTGTCATGGATACACTCACCCAATCCACGTCTACTAGCATAGCATGCCATAAGTAAGCAAACGTAGAAGTAACTCCCAAAGGTTTGATAATAAACAGGTAATATACTACCTCAACTACTTCCCAGAACCCACAATTTAATTAGATCCTAATCATGCAACGTGTGAGGATTGATCTAATGCAATAAAACTAGGTAGTAGGAGGTATGATCAAAGTGTTACTTGCCTTGCTGATGATCCGCAAAACCTAGCGATTCGAAGTAGCAAGCGGTGCACTCCGGGTACTCTATCGCAAACAAAAAAGCATAAGATAAGTACTAATCTAATGCACAGGTAAAACTCGAATAAGAGAATCTAACCAGAAAGTTCAACTTAAGAACTCCGGTTGGCCAAAAGAATCAAATCGAACGAAGCAACGAAAGATAAATGGCAGAAGAAACATGCTTCGTTTACTATTCTGGATCTAGGGCAATTTTACAGTGGCAAAAACTTGTTTGAGTTGGTTAAACGGAAAGAGGGTTTTGAGACGAAACTCCAGGCGCTTGAGTCGCCTGATTCCGATAAACGTGCGAAAAGTCATACTAGAACGAAACTCGGATCAGGAATCACGATCAGAAAAATCGCGGATTTAATCCAAGAAAAAGAAAAACGACGAACAGATTAATGAACGAACGTTCGTTATCTGGGTCTAAACGATGAACGCGTTCGTTAAAATGAACGAACGAGCGAACGCTCGCTAAATAAATAAACCGAAAAAACCGATCTAACAAAAAAAACAGATCTAAGTTTTTTTTAAAACGATTAGTTTTCTTCGCGAAAACCGAGGCAACGGCGTCTACCTCGGCGGCTTCGGCGAACGGCGGGTGGCGGCGGGGCGGCTCCGGCGATCGTCGGCGGCGGCGGCGGGTGGCGGCGCGGCAGCGGGGCGGCGGTGGCGCTAGGGTTTGAGGTGCTAGGGTTTGGGGCTCGGCTAGGCTCCTCCCCCGGCTTATAAGGTCGGCCGGGCCAGGTGTCCGGGTCGGACACGGCCCGTTAGGTCGGTTCGCGGTTTTTTTTAAAATAATTACGCTCAGAAAAAAAACAAAAGGAATACTAAACGGACTCCAAAAATCCCGGAATAAATTTTCCCTGGCTTCTAAAATCAAGCCGCACAGGATGAACATTTATTTGGGGCCTAAATGCAATTTTGAAAAATGCGCATTATTCCTAAATTCAAATAAAATAGCAAATAAAACCAAAATAAAATCTTATTTGATTTTATTATTAAATCATCAATATTTCTTTATTTTTGGAAAGTCATTTTATTCCCTCTCTCATATTTTTGTAATAGAAATAATTGAAGATAAAATAAATAAAATCAAATGATCCTATTTTCAAAATTTGAGAAAACTCAAATATGAAAATAACGAAATCCCCAACTCTCTCCGAGGGTCCTTGAGTTGCGTAGAATTTCTAGGATCAACCAAAATGCAATAAAATATGATATGCAATGATGATCTAGTGTATAACATTCCAAAGTGAAAATTTGGGATGTTACAAACCTACCCCCCTTAAGATGAATCTCACCCTCGAGATTCGGGTTGGCTAGAAAATAGGTGAGGGTGGTCCTTCAGCAAATCTTCCTCTCCCAGGTGGCTTCATCCTCCGTGTGGTGGCTCCACTGAACTTTACAAAACTTTATAACCTTGCTGCGGTTGACTCGACTGGCATATTCTAGAATCTTGACTGGTTTCTCCTCATAGGTCAAATCACTGTCCAACTGAATCGCTTCCAGCGGCACTGTATCTCTCAGCAGTATATCAACCATCTTTGCATGGCACTTCTTCAATTGGGAAACGTGGAGCACGTCGTGAACTCCTGACAATCCTTTGGGTAATTCCAACTTGTAGGCTACTTCTCCCATACGCTCCAAAACTTTGTATGGTCCTACAAAACCTGGCGCTAACTTTCCCTTAACTCCAAAGCGCTTAACTCCTTGAATTGGAGGTACTCGAGGATAAACTCGGTCTCCGACTTCATAAACTGTCTCCTTGCATTTAGAATCTGCATAGCTCTTCTGCCTGGACTGGGCTACCTTGAGCCTATCGCGAATCAATTTCACTTTCTATTCAGACTCCTTAATCAGATCCAGTACAAACAACTGGCGGTCTCCAACTTCATCCCACGACAATGGGGTCCTGCACCTCCTTCCGTACAAGGCTTCAAAAGGGGCCATCTTCAAACTGGATTGATAACTGTTGTAATAGGAAACTCTGCATATGGCAAATTCTCGTCCCAACTAGATCCGTAATCTAGCGCACAAGCTCTTAGCATATCCTCCAAAATCCGATTGACTCTCTTGGTCTGTCCATCTGTCTGCGGATGGAAAGTTGTACTGAACTCCAGCCTGGTACCCAAAGTTTCATGCAACTGATTCCAGAACTTTGAGGTAAATTGGGTTCCTCTATCTGATACAATGCTCCTTGGGACTCCATGCAAACATACAATTCTGGTCATGTATATCTTTGCTAACTTGTCACTACTATAGGTAGTCTTCACTAGAATGAAATGAGCTACCTTTGTCAAACGATCGACTACAACCGAAATCGAGTCATAGCCTGAACGAGTTCTAGGTAAACCCGTAATAAAATCCATGCCTAACTTATCCCACTTCCATTCGGGTATTGGCAATGGTTGTAGCAATCCTGCTGGCTTCTGATGCTCTTCCTTTACTCTCTGACATACATCACAAACTGCTACATACTCCGCAATATCCTTCTTCATTCCAGTCCACCAGAAAATATCCTTCAAATCCAAATACATCTTGGTATTTCCTGGGTGAATCGAATATGGTGAATCATGGGCCTCTTGTAGAATTAACTTCCTGATCTCCGAATCATTAGGCACATAAACGCGGTCTTCAAACCATAAGGTATCGTGCTCATCCTCACGAAATCCTTTAGCTTTTCCCTTGCTCATTTTCTCCTTAATAGAAGCAATCTCCTTGTCAGTCCTTTGAGCTTCTCTGATCTTATCCATCAAAGTAGACTGAATCTCCAATGCTGCTACATAGCCTCTCGGGACTATCACCAAACATAGCTCACGAAGATGTTCGGCTAACTCCCTTGGTAAATCTCCCGTCATTAAGGTGTTGACATGACTTTTACGGCTCAACGTGTCAGCTACTACGTTAGCCTTTTCAGGGTGATAATGCAATCTCATGTCATAATCCTTGATGAGCTCCAACCATCTCCTTTGTCTGAGATTCAATTCCTTCTGCGTGAAAATGTACTTCAAACTCTTGTGATCCGTGTACACCTCACAATGATTTCCAATGAGAAGGTGTCTCCAGGTCTTCAATGCATGCACTACGGCTGCTAACTCCAAATCATGTGTGGCATAATTTAACTCATGAGGCTTGAGCTGTCGTGAGGTATATGAAACAACTCTTCCTTCTTGCATAAGCACTGCTCCAAGTCCTCGACGTGAAGCATCGCAATACACATCATAATCCTTGGTCTGATCTGGCAAAATCAACACAGGTGATGTAACCAAACGTTTCTTCAACTCCTGGAAACTAGCCTCACATTCCTCACTCCATTTGAACTTGGTATCCTTCTTCAACAACTCCGTCATAGGCTTTGCAATTTTCGAGAAATTTTCAATAAATCTCTGGTAGTACACTGCGAGTCCAAGAAAACTCCGGATCTCTCCCACTATTGTTGGGGCTTCCCAATTTGTCACAGTGTCAACCTTGGTGGGATCTACTGCTATACCTTCTCCGGATATAACATGTCCGAGAAATCCAACTTCCTTCAACCAAAACTCACATTTGCTAAACTTGGCATATAACTGATGTTCTCTGAGCTTACCAAGTACCAAATGCAAATGCTCCTTATTCTCCTCTTCATTTTTCGAGTAAACCAGGATATCATCAATGAACACTACGACGAACTTATCCAGAAACTCCATAAACACCTTGTTCATCATGTTCATAAAATATGCGGGTGCGTTAGTCAGACCAAATGACATAACAGTATACTCGTACAGCCCATACCTGGTGGTAAAAGCCGTCTTAGGTATATCCTGTTCTCGAATCTTCAACTGATGGTATCCTGATCACATGTCGATCTTGGAAAATACCTTATCTCCTTGTAATCGATCAAACAGATCATTGATCATCGGTAGTGGGTACTTGTTCTTGATGGTTACTTCATTCAATCCTCGATAATCAACAACCATCCTTAACGATCCATCCTTCTTCTCCACTAGAAGTACTGGCAATCCCCAAGGTGAAGAACTTGGGCGAATATAACATTTATCCAGTAACTCCTTAATCTGCTTCTTAATATCCACCAAATCCTTTGCGGGCATCCTATATGGTCTCTTAGATATTGGCCCTGTGCCTGGAAAAAGATCAATCAAAAACTCAATATCTCTATCCGGTGGCATGCCTGGCAACTCTTCTGGAAATACATCAGGGAAATCCTTCACCACTGGTACTTCCTCCTGCACAACTCCTGTTAAACAATTTACTTGAGTCCTCTTCAGCACATGTCGGGATACATACTTGATCCTTCTCCCTTCTGGGGTGGTAAGCAAAATTGACTTACTGGCGCAATCGATGTTTCCTCCATACATCGACAGCCAATCCATACCTAGAATTACATCCAAACCTTGTGATTCCAAAATGATCAAATCCGAGGGAAACACATGCCTACCTATACTCAATGGCACTTGAAAACGTCCATTACTAGCCATATACTCCGCTCCTGGTGAACTTACTAGCATAGGTGTTCTAAGAACTTTGGTAGGTAGGTTATACTTATCCACGAATCCCCTTGATATGTATGAGTGCGATGCACCAGTATCAAAAAGAACAAGTGCAGTAAATGACTTAACCAAAAACTTACCGATTACTGCATCTGGCTGCTCTTCAACCTCCTCCACATTAACGTGGTTCACCTGTCCCCTATTGAAAGGGTTCGGCTTCTTCCCAGAGCTTCCATTGCCATTTCCATTCTGGGATTCAGGACATTCATTGGCATAATGTCCGGTCTTCTGGCACTTGAAACAAGTGACTTGGCTCAGGTCTCTCTTGGCTGGGGTTGATGGGTTCGTACGGTTCTGGCCGTTGCTTCCTCCATTCCCATTACCGTTCTTGGTACCATTGTGATTGTGCGAGCTACCTCCTCCATGGGTATGCTGAAAATGTCCTCCCGGCCTAGGGGTAAAACGTGGCTTCTGCTGAGCTCCTGAATTGTACTTCCCTTGTCCATACTTTCTCTTGCGGTTCTCAATCTGCTGCTGCTTCCCTTCAATCATGAGAGCATGATCTACCAACTCCCGGTAGTTGTTGAAGGTTGCTACCATCAACTGCATGCTCAACTCACCATTCGGTCCTTCCAGAAACTTCTCCTGCTTAGCTGCATCCATAGCAACGTCATCTGGGGAATAACGTGCTAGCTTACTAAGATCCTCCACATACTGGCCAACTGTCCGTCCTCCTTGGCGCAAGTTGTGAAACTCTTGCTTCTTCATGGCCATAGCTCTTGCTGAAACATGGGCAGTACGGAAAGCCTGCTGAAACTGGTCCCATGAGAGAGTATCGACAGGGAAAGTGGCTGTGAAATTCTCCCACCATGATGCTGTGGGTCCTTCAAGCTGATGTGCCGCAAACTTCACCTTTTCCGCATCTGTGCATCCTGCCGTGGTCAACTCCCTTGCTGTCTTGCGGAGCCAATCATCTGCTACTATCGGCTCAGTGCTACTGGAAAACACCGGCGGATTCAACCTAAGGAAACGGGCTAAGTGATCAACAGGTGGTGGTGGTGGGTTGTTGTTGTTCCCCTGATTCTGATTTTGGACTAGCAACTGCATCAATGTGTTCTGCTGCTGGATCAACTGAGTGAGCTCCGGTGGGAAGGTAAATCCGGGGTCACGTCTCGGAGGCATCTGAGGGTTTAGAAAAGATGAGATTTAAGAATAAAGAGGGGTCTAAATAGAAAACACTACCCATATGCACATGAGGCAAAAGCAAACAATTCACTTCATTCACTCAATCAAACAAGGGAATACAATCGATCTAACTATCGCAAAAGTGCTCAGACTACTATATTTACATGGTGGACTACTACTACTGATGGGGTGGTCTACTAGAAATATTCTTCTGTTGTAGACTCCATGATATCTGCTCTAGCTTCATCAACATAGTCATCATCGCTATCATCTGGATCCGAGTCGGTGTCGTCGATGATGATGTAGTCTTCTGGGCGAATCTCCTTGGGTTCTTCGTCTTCTTCTACTGGTGTAGGGCCTCCCATAAATATTCCAATCTTCTTGATCAGATCGTCATTCTTCTCCACTAATACTTCGATTTCATCTTCATAATCTTCACGTTTGGCCTTTAGTTCTTCCTCCAGTTCCATGATTCTTGTCCTTGCCTTCTTTAGATCTATCATGTCGGCGCACATCTGGTTCTCCTGTCGTCGAATGTGCTGGTTTAATTCCTGGATAAAAGGTGCAATTGATCTATCCTTCCTGGTACTGATCATCTCCCAGTGCTCATCTCGACGCCCACAAATCTGGTAGATAGTATACTTGAGATCATTGTGGTAAACTTCTCCAATGCGTCCCATGGCGATGTGAGCTGCCATGCTCTTTCCTAGACTCCAGGTTGGTGCATCAAAAGAAAACTCTATGGGCTCAGTGACTGGCATGAACGTCCTTCCTGGAACTTGAACTTGAATCATCCAGCGCTCCTCTTCAGGTAAAGTGGTGTTGTAGGTTCCGGTGAAGCTTGGCACTCCTATGTTCAGATATCTAGTGACTTCCTTCAAGTGATGTCCAAAGGGTGTATCTTCATCCGGTTGCCTGAACTAGTTCCTTGCATCCGCCATCCTAAAAGAGTAGAAAAGATGAGGAGTCAGAATGAGAAGAGAGTGAGTAGTGATCTAGGTCTTTTTAGCTTGGTGGTCGTGTCCTACAGTCAGCGTGTGTTCTGATACCATCTTGTAGCGACCAGACCTCAAACGGTCCAATCCCTATGCTCAGGTGTCATCCCTGGATCAGTAATGCTGACACCACACAGTACTTGAAGGATTTATAACAGAGTAGCAATCACACACTTATTACATCGAGTGTCTCAAAAGAGAACTTATTACAATAAATATGGCTTAAGGCCATCTAATAACGATAACAGCGGAAGGCTTGGAAGATAAGTGAGTCCATCAACTCCAACGGCATCACTGAGTATAGAACCACGACCTAAAGGCACCTTAATCGTTGTCTGAAAAGTCTGCAACATGAACGTTGCAGCCCGAAATGGGTCAACACATGGAATATGCTGGCAAGGTAACACATAGAGATGCAATGAAAGTAATAGGCTATACTATATGCATATTTGGCTGGTGGAAAGCTCTATGGTTACAGTTTTTGCGTAAAGCCAATTTTTTCCTACTGCAAAGAAATAAATTTTATTTAACTATCATGGTACTTGTTAAACATTGAGAATGGTTGACGGCATTCTCAATCCCAATTAAGCATCATCATTAAAAACCCAACAATATTAATTTAGAGTAACATGATGAGATTCACATGATAATCCAAGTACTAGATACTCAAGATGTCCATAACCGGGGACACGGCTAACCATGATTAGTTTATACACTCTGCAGAGGTTTGCGCACTTTTACCCACAAGACTTGATCTCCTCTGTTGGGATTCTCGCACTACAGGGTGTTTGAGAAACGGATGGCCGAGACATAGTCTTTCAGAAGCGCTAGCACCTTACGATCGGGTAGACCATTACACCTACTTTCCCCTACATTTTCTAGTCTACCACTGTAAGAGTTTGCACAACTTACTCAAGTATGCTAGAGCCCATAGTAGCTTGTGGCTGCACACGGAAGTTTCTAGCATGAATAATCTCATGATCCCTTTGAGCCTGGGTGGCAGTCCAAAAGAAAAACAGGCAATCACTGGAATACCCAGGTGCCTCAATTCACCCAGATGTGTATTTAAGTTGCCACCTTAGATAAACCATTAATTTAACAATCTCACATCTGTCATGGATACACTCACCCAATCCACGTCTACTAGCATAGCATGGCATAAGTAAGAAAACGTAGAAGTAACTCCCAAAGGTTTGATAATAAACAGGTAATAGGTACTACCTCAACTACTTCCCAGAACCCACAATTTAATTAGATCCTAATCATGCAACGTGTGAGGATTGATCTAATGCAATAAAAACTGGGTAGTAGGAGGTATGATCAAAGTGTTACTTGCCTTGCTGATGATCCGCAAAACCTAGCGATTCGAAGTAGCAAGCGGCGCACTCTGGGTACTCTATCGCAAACAAACAAGCATACAATAAGTACTCATCTAATGCACAGGTAAAACTCGAATAAGAGAATCTAACCAGAAAGTTCAACTTAAGAACTCCGGTTGGCAAAAAGAATCAAATCGAACGAAGCAATGAAAGACAAAAGGCAAAAGAAACATGCTTCGTTTACTATTATGGATCTAGGGCAATTTTTATAGTGGCAAAAACTTGTTTGAGTTGGTTAAACGGAAAGAGGGTTTTGAGACGAAACTCCAGGCGCCTGAATCGCCTGATTCCGATAAACGAGCGAAAAGTTATACTAGAACGAAAATCGGACCAGGAATCGCGATCAGAAAAATCACGGATTTAATCCGAGAAAAGAAAAACGACGAACAGATTAACGAACGAACGTTCGTTATCTGGGTCTAAACGATGAACACGTTCGTTAAGATGAATGAACGAGGGAACGCTCGCTAAATAAATAAACCGAAAAAACCGATCTGACGAAAAAAACAGATCTAAGTTTTTAAAAAACGATCGGTTTCCTTGGCGAAAACCGAGGCAACGGCGTCTACCTCGGTGGCTCCGGCGAACGGCGGGTGGCGGCGGGGCGGCTCCGGCGATCGTCGTCGGCGGCGGCGGGGTGGCGGGCGGCGGCGGCGGCGGCGCGGGGCGGCGGCGACGCTAGGGTTTGGGGCGCTTGGGTTTGGGGTTCGGCTGGGCTCCTCCCCCGGCTTATAAGGCCGGCGGGCCAGGTGTCCGGGTCAGACACGGCCCGTTAGGTCGGGTCGCGTTTAAAAAAAAATTACACTCAGAAAAAAAACAAAAGGAATACTAAACGGACTCCAAAAATTCTGAAATAAATTTTCCCCGGCTTCTAAAATCAAGCCGCACAGGAGGAACATTTATTTGGGGCCTAAATGCAATTTTGAAAAACACGTGTTTTTCCTAAATTCAAATAAAATAGCAAATAAAACCAAAATAAAATCTTATTTGGTTTTATTATTAAATCCTCAATACTTCTATATTTTGGGAAAGTCATTTTATTCCCTCTCTCATATTTTTGCAATAGAAATAATTGAAGATAAAATAAATAAAATCAAATGATCCTATTTTCAAAATTTGAGAAAACTCAAATATGAAAATAACGAAATCCCCAACTCTCTCTGAGGGTCCTTGAGTTGCGTAGAATTTCTAGGATCAACCAAAATGCAATAAAATATGATATGCAATGATGATCTAGTGTATAACATTCCAAATTGAAAATTTGGGATGTTACAGTTTCCTTCTTTAACAACTCCGTCATAGGCTTTGCAATCTTCGAGAAATTTTCAATGAACCTCCGGTAGTATCCTGCGAGTCCAAGAAAACTCTGGATCTCTCCAACTGATGTGGGTGCCTCCCAATTTGTCACAGTGACAACTTTGGTGGGGTCTACCACTATTCCTTCTCCGAATATAACATGTCCAAGGAATCCAACTTCCTTCAACCAAAACTCACACTTGCTGAACTTGGCGTATAGCTGATGTTCTCTGTGCTTCCCAAGTACTAAACGCAAATGCTCTTTATGCTCCTCTTCATTCTTCGATTAGACCAGAATATCATCTATGAACACCACAACGAACTTATCCAAAAACTCCATAAACACCTTGTTCATCATGTTCATAAAGTAGGCAGGTGCGTTAGTCAGGACAAATGACATAACGGTATACTCATATAGCCCGTACCTCGTGGTAAAAGCTGTCTTAGGTATACCCTGCTCTCGAATCTTCAGCTGGTGGTACCCTGATCGCAGATCAATCTTGGAAAACACCTTAGCTCCTTGCAGCTGATCAAACAAATCATTGATCATTGGCAGTGGGTACTTGTTATTGATCGTCACTTGATTCAATCCTCCGTAATCAAGAACCATCCTCAACGATCCATCCTTCTTCTCCACTAGAAGTACTGATGGTCCCCAAGGTGACGAGCTTGGGCGAATATATCCTTTATACAGTAACTCCTTAATCTTCTTCTTAATTTCCTCTAAATCCTGTGCGGGCATCATGTATGGTCTCTTAGATATTGGCCATGTGCCTGGCAAAAGCTCAATCAAAAACTCGATGTCTCTATCCAGTGGCATGCCTGGCAACTCTTCTGGAAATACATCCGGGAAATCCCTCACCACTAGTACTTTCTCCTGCACAACTCCTAATAAGGAATTTACTTGAGTCCTATTCGGCACATGCCGGGATACATACTTGATCCTTCTTCCTTCTGGGGTGGTGAGCAAAATCGACTTACTGGTGCAATCGATGTTTCCTCCATACATCGATAGCCAATCCATACCCAGAATCACATCCAAACCTTGCGACTCCAAAATTATCAGATCTGAGGGGAAAACATGCCTACCTTTGGTCAATGGCATCTGAAAACATCCTTGGCTTGCCATATACTCTGCTCCTGGCGAGCTCACTAACATCGGTGTACTAAGAACTTTGGTGGGCAACTTATACTTATCCACAAATCCCCTTGATATGTATGAATGTGATGCACCAGTATCAAAAAGAACGATTGCAGTAAATGACTTAACCAAAAACTTACCTATTACTGCATCTAGCTGGGCTTCAATCTCCTCCATGTTAACGTGGCTCACTTGTCCCATGTTGAAAGGGTTGGGCTTCTTCCCAAAACGTCCATTGTCGTTTCCATTCTTAGCTTTGGGACATTCATTGGCGTAATGTCCGGTCTTCTGGCACTTGTAGCAAGTAACATGGCTTAGATCTTTCTTGGTGGGCGTTGCTGGGTTGGAACGGTTCTGTCTGTTACTTCCTCCATTACCATTCCCGTTCTTGGAGCCACTATGGTTGTGCGAACTTCCTCCAGTGTGATTGTGACCTCCATGGTTATGTTGTAGGGGTCCTCCCAAGTTCGGGGTGAAACGGGGTCTCTGCTGAGCTCCAGAATTATACTTCCCTTGTCCATACTTCCTCTTGCGGTTGTCCATCTGCTTCTGCTTCCCTTCAAGCATGGGATCTCTATCTACCAACTGTTGGTAGTTATTAAAGGTTGCTACCATCAACTGCATACTCAGCTCATCATTCAGTCCTTCCAGAAACTTCTCCTGTTTAGCTGCATCCGTAGCAACGTCATCTAGGGCATAACGTGCTAGCTTGCTAAAGTCATCCACATACTGGCCAACGGTGCGTCCTCCTTGGTGTAAGTTGCGGAACTCACGCTTCTTCATGACCATAGCTCCTGCTGATACATGGGTAGTGCGAAAAGCCTGCTGGAACTGGTCCTACGTAACAGTGTCGATGGGATAGGTGACAGTGTAATTCTCCCATCATGCTGTCGCGGGTCCATCAAGCTGATGTGAGGCAAAACGCACTCTTTCCGCATATGTGCATCCTGCAGTGGTCAACTCCCTTCCAATCTTGCGGAGCCAATCATCTGCAACTATCGGCTCGGTGCTACTGGAGAACACCGGCGGATTCAGCCTTAGAAAACGAGCTAAGTGATCAATAGGTGGTGGTGGTGGGTTGTTGTTCTTGTTCCCCTGATTCTGATTCTGGACTAATATCTGCATTAATGCATTCTGCTGCTGGATCAACTGAGTGAGCTCCGGTGGGAAAGCAAATCCATTGTCGCGTCTCGGAGGCATCTGATGGGTTTAGAAAAGATGAGAAAATAGAGTAGAATGGGGTCTAGGGGGAAACACTACCCATATGAACATGAGACAAACACAATCATATCACTCAATCAATTCGCAAGGGCATACAATCGGTCTAGAACTATCATTACAAAAGTGCTCAGACTATACTATATACATGGTGGAATACTACTACTGTTTTGGTGGTCGACTAGAAAAATTGATCGGTAGAAGACTCCATAATATCCGCTCCAGCTTCATCAACAAAGTCATCATCGCTATCGTCGGGGTCCGAGTCGGTGTCATCGATGATGATGTAGTTCTCCGGGCAAGTGGAATCGTCATCTTCTCCTCCTGGCGCGGGGTCTCCCATGAAGTCTCCTAGCTTCCTTGTCAGGTCGTCATTCTTCTCCACTAGTACAACGATTTACTCCTCATAATCTTCACGAGTTGCCTTGAGTTCTTCTTCAAGCTCGGTGATCCTTGTCATTGCCTTCTTCAGATCTATCATGCCTACGCACATCTGGTTCTCCTGGCGACGTATGTGATGGTTTAACTCCTGGATGAAAGCGGCAATTGATCTATCCTTCCTGGTGCTGGTCATCTCCCATTGCTCATCTCGGCGCCCACAAATCTGGTAGATAGTATCCTTGAGATCCTTGTGGTAAACTTCTCCAATGCGTCCCATGGTGATGTGGGCTGCCATACTCTTTCCTAGACTCCAGGTTGGTGCATCAAAGGAAAACTCTATGGGCTGAGTGACTAGCATAAATGTCCTTCCTGGAACTTGAACTTGAATCATCCAGCGCTCCTCTTCTGGTAAAGTGGTGTTGTAAGTCTCGGTGAAGCTTGGTATTCTGATGTTCAGGTACCTAGTGACTTCCTTCAAGTGGCGTCCGAAAGGTGTGTCTTCATCCGGTTGTGCAAACTTGTTCCTTGCGTCCGCCATCCTAAAGAGTAGAAATGGAGAGGAGTCATAAATGAGAAGAGAGTAGTGATATAAGGCTTTAGCTTAGCGGTCGTGTCCTACAGTCAGCGTGTGCTCTGATACCATCTTGTAGTGACCAGACCTCAAACAGTTTGATGTCTGTGCATTGGTCTCATCCCTGGATCGGTAATGCTGACACGCACAGTACTTGAGGATTTATAACAGAGTAGCAATCACACACTTATTACATCGAATGTCTCAAAAGAGAACTTATTACAATAAATATGCCTTAAGGCCATCTAATACGATAACAGCAGAAGGCTTGGAAGATAAAATGAGTCCATCAACTCCAACGGCATCACTGAGTGAAAGACCACGACCTAAAGCACCTTACTCGTCGTCTGAAAAGTCTACAACATGAACGTTGCAGCCCAAAAACGGGTCATCACATGGAATATGCTGGCAATGTAACACAAGAGAGTAATGAACAAAATAATGCTATCACTACATGCATATATGGCTGGTGGAGGCTGTATGGTTAATATGTTTTGCGGAAAGTCAATTTTTCCCTACAACAAAGGAATACATTTTATTTAACTATCATGGTGGTTGTTAAACATTGAGAAGGTTCACCCAACTCAATCCCAATTAAGCATCATCATTAAACCTAATCAAATTATGTTAAGAGTAATGAGATCCACATGATAATCCACGAACTAGATACTCAAGATGTCCATAACCGGGGTCACGGCTAACCATGATTAGTTTGTACACTCTGCAGAGGTTTGCACACTTTTCCCCACAAGATTCCATCTCCTCCGTTGGGTTTCTCGCACTACATAATGTTTGAGAAACGGATGACCGAGGCACAGTCTTTCCGAAGAGGTCCCCTTAACCGATAGATAGGCCTGTACACCTACAATCCCCTACGTCTGCTAGCCCATCATGGAAAGGTTTCCCACAACTTACTCAACTATGCCAGAGCCCATAATGGCATGTGGCTGCACATGGAAGTTTCTAGCATGACTAACCTTATGATCCCTTTGAGCCTGGGTGGCAGTCCATAGGAGAATCACACGTTACCCCGGGATTTCTAAAAATACAGGTAGCACTGGGTTCCCCAGGTGCCTCAATCCACCCAGATGTGTATTAAAGTTGCCACCTTAAGTTAACCATTAATTAACAATACTCACATATGTCATGAATACACTCAAACCCAAACCACATCTACGAGCATAGCATAGCAATATAAGCAACGTAGAAGTAACTCCCATAGGTTTGGTAATAAATAGGATAATAGGTACTACCTCATCTACTTCCCATAACCAACAATTTAATCAGGTCCTAACCATGCAATTGTTTGAGGATTGATCTAATGCAATAAAACTGGGTAGTAAAGAGGTATGATCAAAGTGTTACTTGCCTTGCTGATGATCCGTGAAACCTAGAGACTCGTAGTAGCACGCTTTGCACTCCGGGTACTCTATCGCAAACAAACAAGCATACAGTAAGCAATCAAGCGAAAATGCATGGGTAAAACTCAAATAAGAAGATCTAACCAGAAAGTTCAACTTAAGAACTCCGGTTTGCAAAAAGAATCAAAACAAATGAAGTAACAACAAAACTCAACCTGTGAAAGAAACAAGCTTCGATTACTAATCTGGACTAAAGTCAAATTTTACAGTAGCAAAATCTTGTTTAAGTTGATCAAACAGAAAGAGGGCTTTGAGAGGAAACTCCAGGCTCTTGAATCGCCTGATTCCGATAAACGAGCGAAAACATAAACTAAAACGAAAATCGGATTAGAAATCGCGATCGAAAATAATCACGAAAAATCCGAGATAAAGAAAAACTGACGAACAGGCTAACGAATGAACGTTCGCTGTCTGCGCTTAAACGGTGAAAACCGTTCGTTAAAACAAACGAACGAACGGGCGTTCGCTAAATAACTAAACCGAAGAAAAAAATCGATATAAATAAAAAACGATATAAATAAAAAACCACGGTTTGTTTTAAAAAACCGACGGTTTTCTAACGAAAATCGCAGCGGCGGCGGCTACCTCGACGAATCCGGCAAGGGTGGCAGCGGGTCCAGCGGTGGTGGTCGGCGGCGAAGGGCCGCGGGGCGTCGGCGGGGACGGTGGCGGCGTGGCTGTGAGGGGCGGCGGCGGCGCACGGCGGCGGCGAGTCCGGCTGTGGCGGTGCGGGTTGCGAGGCGGGGCTAGAGTTTCGGGTGCGGGGGCTAGCGGCTGGCGGCTTGGGCCTTCAGCCTTTAAAGGGTCGACCGGGTACAGTGTCCCAGGCGGACACGGCCCGGTTAGGTTGGTAACATTTTTTTAAATAATTCCGCGCAGAAAAATGAATAAAATAAATACTAAATGGACTCCAAAAATCCTGAAATAAATTTTCCCCGTCCTCTAAATATCTACCGGACAAGGTGATCATTTATTTGGGACTCTAATGTAATTTTGAAAAACGCATATTTTTCCTAATTCAAATAAAATAGCAATAAAACTCCGAATAAATTCCAAAAATTCTGAAATAAATTTTCCCGTCCTCTAAATATCTACCGGACAAGGTGAACATTTATTTGGGACTCTAATGCAATTTAGAAAAACGCATATTTTTCCTAATTCAAATAAAATAGCAATAAAACTCTGAATAAAATTCTTATTTGATTTTAATATTAAATCTCCAATATTTCTTTATTTTGGGGAAGTCATTTTATCCCCTCTCTTTTATTTTCATAAAACAAATATTCAAAGAGAAAATAATTAAATTAAAACGATACTCTTTTCAAAATTTGAGAAAACTCAAATATGAAAATAACAAAATCCTCAACTCTCTCCGTGGGTCCTTGAGTTGCGTAGAATTTCTAGGATCAAGCCAAAATGAAATAAAATATGATATGCAAATATGATCTAATGCATAAGATTCCAAATTGAAAATTTTGGGATGTTACACATGCAAGTTCTTTTCCATAAGCACGTATGACTATATTCGGAATACATGCCTACATTACATTGATGAACTGGAGGTAGTTCCGTGTCACTCTATGTTATAATTATTGCATGAGGAATCACATCCGACATAATTATCCATCACCGATCCATTGCCTACGAGCTTTTCACATATTGTTCTTCGCTTATTTACTTTTCCGTTGCTACTGTTACAATCACTATAAAACCAAAACTATTACTTTTGCTACCGTTACCGCTACTATCATACTACTTTGCTGCAGATATTAAGTTTCCAGGTGTGGTTGAATTGACAACTTAGCTGCTAATACTTGAGAATATTGCTTGGCTCCCTTTGTGTCGAATCGATAAATTTGGGTTGAATACTCTACCCTCGACAACTGTTGCGATCCCCTATACTTGTGGGTTATCATATACCTAAAAAGCTTTTATGTTGGCTTACCCTCTTTGTTCAAGCAAGTTTTAGATTCTATTTTTGAAGAAGGTTTTCTTGAGGGGGATGCCATAGATACCTATGAAAAGATGAAAACTATATTTCGTCACCCCATGAGTGAGAAGGTTGAATCCACCTCCCTTTTGTGCTTTTATCAAAATGAAATTATCAAAGAGATGAAGGCTAGCTTAGATGCAAATTTCCGTAGCATGCTTAATCTTTCTTCCACCATTAATGGCCACGTGCTTTCTCAAAATAGAAAGATAAATGATATAGATAAGAAATTTTGACTTTTCTTTCCCAACACCAAAGATGGCAAAACCTACTATCCTTGCTTTATGCCTAGCTAGGGGCATTCAACGATAGTGCCTGTTGGGACGCAGCCCAATTTAATTTTTGTTCCATGCTTTTTGTTCCTGTTTAGTAATAAATAATTCAGCTATCCTCTATTATGATTGTCTTTTTATGTTTTAATTAGTGTTTGTGCCAAGTAAAGCCTTTAGGATCTTCTTGGGTGATTGTTGTTTGATTTTGCTGGAAAAAACAGAAAGTATGCGCTCACGAGAATAATTTTCATTTTTCACCAGAGAGCGATAAAAATATCAATTCCAACTGCTGTAGATCAATATACAAATTATTTTGGACGTCCTAATTTTTCAGAATTTTTGGAGTTACATAAGTATTCGATACCTCCAGATTGCTATAGACTGTTCTGTTTTTGACAGATTCTATTTTTCGTGTGTTGTTTGCTTATTCTGATGAATCTATGGCTAATATCGGGGGGCATGAACCATAGAGAAGTTGGAATACTGTAGGCTTAACACCAATATAAATAAAGAATGAGTTCATTACAATACCTTAAAGTGGTGGTTTGTTTTCTTATACTAACAGATCTCATGAGATCTTCTGTTGAGTTCTGTGTTGTGAAGTTTTCAAGTTTTTGGGTAAAGATTTGATGGATTTTAGAACAAGGAGTGGCAAGAGCCTAAGCTTGGGGATGCCCAAGGCATCCCAATGTAAAATTCAAGGACAACCAAAAGCCTAAGCTTGGGGATGCCCCGGAAGGCATCCCCTCTTTCGTCTTCGTCTATTGGTAACTTTACTTTAGGCTATATTTTTATTCACCACATGATATGTGTTTTTCTTGGAGCGTCTTGTATGATGTGAGTCTTTGCCTTTTAGTTTACCACAATCATCCTTGATGTACACACCTTTTGTGAGAGACACACATGATGTACACGTCTTGAATACTCTATGTGCTTCACTTATATCTTTTGAGCTAGATAATTTTGCTCTAGTGCTTCACTTATATCTTTTAGAGCACGGTGGTGGTTTTATTTTATAGAAATTATTGATCTCTCATGCTTCACTTATATTATTATGAGAGTCTTTTAGAACAGCATGGTAATTTGCTTTGGCTATAAAATTAGTCCTAATATGATAGGTATCCAAGATGGGTATAATAAAAACTTCCATATAGAGTGCATTGAATACTATGAGAAGTTTGATACTTGATGATTGTTTTGAGATATGAAGATGGTGATATTAGAGTCATGCTAGTTAAGTAATTGTGAAATTGAGAAATACTTGTGTTGAGGTTTGCAAGTGCCGTAGCATGCAAGTATGGTAATCGTTGTGTGACAAATTTGAAGCATGAGGTGTTCTTTGATTGCCTTCCTTATGAGTGGCGGTTGGGGACGAGCGATGGTCTTTTCCTACCAATCTATCCCCGTAGGAGCATGCGCGTAGTGCTTGGTTTTTGATGACTTGTAGATTTTTGCAATAAGTATGTGAGTTCTTTATGACTAATGTTGACTCCATGGATTATACGCACTCTCACCCTTCCATCATTGCTAGCCTCTTCGGTACCGTGCATTGCCCTTTCTCACCTTGAGAGTTGGTGCAAACTTCACCGGTGCATCCAAACCACGTGATATGATATGCTCTTTCACACATAAACCTCCTTATTTCTTCCACAAAACAGCCACCATACCTACCTATTATGGCATTTCCATAGCCATTCCGAGATATATTGCCATGCAACTTTCCACTGTTCCATTTTTTTATGACACACTCCATCATTGTCATATTGCCTTGCATGATCATATAGTTGACATCGTATTTGTGGCAAAGCCACCGCTCATAATTTTTATACATGTCACTCTTGAATCATTGCACATCCCGGTACACCGCCGGAGGCATTCATATAGAGTCATATTTTGTTCTAGTATCGAGTTGTAATTTTTGAGTTGTAAATAAATAGAAGTGTGTTGATCATCATTATTAGAGCATTGTCCCGTGAGGAAAAAAAGAGAGAAAAAGAGAGAAGGGGCAATGTTACTATCCTTTTCCACACTTGTGCTTCAAAGTAGCACCATGATATTCATGATAGAGAGTCTCTTATTTTGTCACTTCCATATACTAGTGGGAATTTTCATTATAGAACTTGGCTTGTATATTCCAACAATGGGCTTCCTCAAAATGCCCTAGGTCTTCGTGAGCAAGCAAGTTGGATGCACACCCACTTAGTTTCTTTTGTTGAGCTTTCATACATTTATAGCTCTAGTGCATCCGTTGCATGGCAATCCCTACTCCTCGCATTGACATCAAAAAAGGAGAAAGTCTCACATTGATGCTCCCACCATCGCATTGACATCATGTATATCCATAGCCCGTTGTTTAGCCGCATCAATGTGAGACTTCCTCCTTTTTTGTCTTATACACACAACCTCCATCATCATATTCTATTCCACCCATAGTGCTATGTCCATGGCTCGCGCTCATGTATTGTGTGAAAGTTGAAAAAGTTTGAGAATACTAAAGTATGAAACAACTACTTGGCTTGTCATCGGGGTTGTGCATGATGGGAGCATTTTGTGTGATGAAAATGAAGCATGGCCAAACTATATGATTTTGTAGGGATGAGCTTTCTTTGGCTATGTTATTTTGAGAAGACATAATTGCTTGGTTAGTATGCTTGAAGTATTATTGTTTTTATGTCAATATTAAACTTTTGTCTTGAATTTTCGGATCTGAATATTCATGCCACAATAAAGAAAATTATGTTAGGTAGCATTCCACATCAAAAATTCTGTTTTATCATTTACCTACTCGAGGACGAGCAGGAATTAAGCTTGGGGATGCTTTATACGTCTCCAACGTATCTATAATTTTTGATTGTTCCATGCTATTATATTATCTGTTTTGGATGTTTAATGGGCTTTAATATGCACTTTTATATTATTTTTGGGAATAACCTATTAACCAAAGGCCCAGTGCAAATTGTTGTTTTTTTTGCCTATTTCAGTGTTTCGCAGAAAAGGAATATCAAACGGAACGAAACCTTCGCGAGGATCTTTTTTTTGGAACAAACGCAACCCATGAGACTTGGAGTACAAGTCTGGAAGTCCGCGAAGCTTCCACAAGGCAGGGCGGCGCGCCTAGGGGGATAGGCGCGCCCCCACCCTCATGGGCCCCACGGAGATCCACCGACGTACTTCTTTCGCCTATATATACCCATGTACCCTAAAAACATCCAGGAGAGCCACGAAACCACTTTTCCACCGCCGCAACCTTTTGTACCCGTGAGATCCCATCTGGGGCCTTTTCCGGTGATCTGCCGGAGGGAGATTCCATCACGGAGGGCTTCTACATCAACACCATAGCCTCTCCGATGATGTGTGAGTAGTTTACCAGAGACCTTCGGGTACATAGTTATTAGCTAGATGACTTCTTCTCTCTCTTTGGTTCTCAATACAAAGTTCTCCTCGATGTTCTTGGAGATCTATTCGATGTAATACTATTTTGCGGTGTGTTTGTCAAGATCTGATGAATTGTGGGTTTATGAATTTGATTATCTATGAATATTATTTGGTTCTTCTCTGAATTCTTATATGCATGATTTGATATCTTTGCAAGTCTCTTCTTATTATTGGTTTAGTTTGGCCTACTAGATTGATCTTTCTTGCAATGGGAGAAGTGCTTAGCTTTGGGTTCAATCTTGCGGTGTCCTTTCCCAGTGACAGCAGGGGCAGCAAGGCACGTGTTGTATTGTTTCCATTGAGGATAAAAAGATGGGGTTTATATCATATTGCTTGAGTTTATCCCTCTACATCATGTCATCTTGCCTAATGCGTTACTCTGTTCTTATGAACTTAATACTCTAGATGCATGCTGGATAGCAGTCGATGTGTCGAGTAATAGTAGTAGATGCGGAATCGTTTCGGTCTACTTGACATGCACGTGATGCCTATATTCATGATCATTGCCTTAGATATCATCATAACTATGCGCTTTTCTATCAATTGCTCGACAGTAATTTGTTCACCCACCGTAATACATGCTATCTTGAGAGAATCAACTAGTGAAACCTATGGCCCACGGGTCTACTTTACATCATATAAGTTTCTGATCTATAATTCTAGTTTACTATTTATTTCGCAATATTTATTTTCCAATCTATACAACAAAAATACCAAAAATATTTATCTTATTATCTTTATCAGATCTCACTTTTGCAAGTGGCCGTGAAGGGATTGACAACCCCTTTATCGCGTTGGTTGCAAGGTTCTTGATTGTTTGTGAAGGTACTAGGCGACTTGCGTGTAGTCTCCTACTGGATTGATACCTTGGTTCTCAAAAACTAAGGGAAATACTTACGCTACTTTGCTGCATCACCCTTTCCTCTTCAAGGGAAAACCAACGCATGCTCAAGAGGTAGCAGCAGGCACGTCACATGCAAAGGATGTCGAAGCCAGCCACTTCCCGGGGCATTGTAAATCCTAGCAGGTATATGGGAATGCGCTAGCCGGACATGGCGTGTAGCAACGCGAGGACGAGTATGAAAGCCCTTCCATATCCATCTCCATAGGGCAACCTGACACCCACTTGGCCCGACACAAGCAAGGGAGAACCAAAACCGGGCAGGTCCTACAACATTGAAAACTAATAAACAAAACAACAAGTTCTCTAGCCGGCCCAGGGCCAGGTAGGAAGGAAGCAAATTGAAAGCGAGATGGTCCGCCATGCCACCAGTCCCTAACATGACCCACGTACCACTCAACGCAATTATACCTAGCAACCAAGGAAGTACAAAGAATCGTAGGCCGAGGTGACCATGCCAGCCAGGCATGTCGAACTATATCCAAAACCAACCCAAACAATAGTCGGTCACGTGGGTATGAAACTGCGATGTTCTCTAATCTTCTCGGCATGCCAGAACCGGACGACTTGGTTGTTAGATCCTTTGTGATGCACACCATGAAACCATGTTCTTTGGGCTAAGGAAAAGAGCAAGTTCAAAATGTTGTCAATGGTTGTTAGGTTCTAGTGCGGCATCTTTCCATTACGTCTCCTTGGCCAGATGTGGTGCTTTGGGATCTCTGAATGGTATTTGAACTCTGTGGTCCGCCCAGATGGTCCCGAGCTGACTCAGTTGTTCCAGTTAGGAGTCCCTGGTTCTGATGGTTTAGGTAACATGCCGTGAGGGGTGTAGTTGGCTTTTGTATTCACTACTGCATGATGCTACTAACGCGACACTACGATCAGAGACCCTTCGACGAAACTATGTGTTGTATATCAAAAAAGGTGCAAAACGTTTGCGATTGAGGAGCCATCAAACATGGTTCAAATTTTAGTTGCGTGTGCGATTCAGGGCATACGGTTCAGTCCAATGAACTGTGTGTGATGAGGCGGAACAAAAGAAACGGGCAGCCTAATGAAGGTGTGTGCGATATACAACATACAATTCACTCAGATGAACTATTTGTGATTAGGCAACACAAAAGAAATGGTCAACCCGATCAAGGTGTGTGTGATTGAGGGCATACGCTTCAGAAGGATTAACTATTTGGGATTAGGCAACAGAACAGAAACGGGTCAGCCAGATCAAAGTGTCTGAGATTGATGTCATACACTTCACATGGATGAACTATTTGCGATTAGCCACAACAAACTGAAATAGTTAGATAGATTAATGTGTGTGCACTAGACGGGCACACACATTCTAATTAAAAGAAGCGTGCGCGATGGTAATAACGAGCGCGCATGGTTGTTGGAACAAGACGTGTGCTGACATTGCCTACTGCGGTGCACCCTATGGTGCAAACGCCTCGTACGCGACTGAGAAGGCGTACGTGCCCATGTTATGCCTTCCGGAAATAGTGCCGCACTTATAACCATTAGTAAATTTTGAGCATGCGTCCCGTCACATTCCAAATTACAAACCTGTTCACATGATCAAAACCTAAACGGTTTCCCACTTAGGAGCGTATTACTACGCGGTTATAAATACTATTACTCCAAGATGACTGCACATTCCTCCTCAACTCCTCATCCACAAAAACAAACAAGTCATTCGTCATCGTTCCCTTGCGTCCGCCATAGCTAGCGTGAGTTCTGGGTCGAGAGATTGCCACCAGGGAGAGGCGAGCCTGGAAGCGGAAGCACGAGAGATGTCCAGCCTCGCCGCGAAAGCAGCCAACATGTCCCGCCGCACGGCCGTAGCAGGAGAGAGGTCCTGTCGTGCCACCGAAACAGCACGGAGGTCCCACCGTGCCATCGATGCAGCAGACTAGTCCGGCCGCGCCGCGGAAGCAGAAGAGATGTCCCACCACGCCGCCAATGCAACGGAGATGTCCTCCTGTGCTGCCACGGCTTGGGAAAATGTCTCGCGGGCAGGCGAGGACTCTTACAGGCGCATGCGTGCCCTCGTCCTTAGGGAGATGGATCAAATATCCAGGTGAGCGAGGTTGCAGGATGACCTGAAAGCCTAATTTGAATAGTCTACTGACGTCATCCGACAACTAAATAAGAGGAATGCGAAGCTCCGGGCCGAGCACGACCTGCTGAGGGCGAAGATTGTCGAAAGTGCAGAGCAGCAGGAGCAAACCACTGCCTTGTTGAAGAGGACCGGCGTCATCGTTGAGAAACTTATGGACGAGAATGCCATGCTGCGCATCGAGCGCAGAAGGCTGGTGGAGGAATCTGTGGATGCTCTCAAGCAACATCTTGAGGACAAGAAAGAGCTCGTCGCCGCTTGCTGCAGAGACTAGTTCCCGCGGCCTACAGCAACACATCAAGAAAGTAGAGATCAGCGAGCCAGATCGTTGTCTTCCTTCTTCTTTTGCCCTTGTGTATTTCGGGTGTTGCCACATGTAGCTTTTTTAATTATGTTTTTAAATATGTAAGACAATTATTATCCACTGTCATCGTCCTTATATTCATCATGATTGCTATAAGTCGCAGTCGATGCTATATAGGTCCGTCGGATCTTACATCAACATCCGTGCAAAACTTTCTTTTCATATTTTCATTTTTCTCTCTTAAATCTCAGTCCAGTGAGACATATAGCCACGTCGTAGAATAGGTGCTCGGGCACCATTAATGGAGACGTTAGGAGAGAGGTGTGCGGCGGGTAGCGGTCAAAGGGCTCTCCTCCCGATGAGCACACGCAGGTGTCTAATCGCACACCTCCCATACTCAAATAGCTACCCCGCACGACACCTCATAGCCAATAAAAAAAGGGGACGCGTGGCCGCACGTAATTGGTAAGTAGAACGCCCACGGTTTCAATAATACTTGTGTTTCCGATTTGTAACGTGACAACACTTGTTCCAAAATGACTTTGTTGATTGTTAATGTGTGCGCCTTTGCAAAACGGACAGAAAAATTACCACAACATGTTGGTGCCATGTCATGACACCATGCCAAGTTTCATGATTTTCACGCGTGTTTTGGAATTACAGGATTAAAAAAACCAAGTTTCTCAATCTTTCCGGCCGAGCCACGATGCCTAGATGTTTGAATTTCACTCCCATCTCTTGCATGGGACCTAGAAATTCACCCAAGGACACACATGTGATTTTTCAAACAACTTTGGTGCACTGGAGTCTGTGCTTATAGTTCAAATTTGAATTATGCACATTAAATGTGTAGAAACTCAATTAATGCATAAAAAAGGAAAAACGAACCCGGAATAATTCCAAAATTTAGCACGGTACTTCTATTTGGTGTAATCTTCCTGTGTAAAAAATTAAGGTTGGAGAAGGCAGTGTACGTATGTCGTTTCGCACACGGAGGTGACACATTCCCTCTCGAAACCACGAGCCTTCTTGAGGGAAGCTTCGGTTTGCAAGAAGCTTACATCAAAGCTTGTCCCAATTCGGCCAAAAAAATTACCACAGCATGTTGGTGCCATGTCATGACACCATGCCTAGTTTCATGATTTTCAGGCGTGTTTTGGAACTACAGGAATAATAAAACCAAGTTTCTCAATCTTTCCGACCGAGCCACGACGCCCAGATGTTTGAATTTCTCTCCCATCTCTTGCATGGGAGCTAAAAATTCACCCAAGGATACATATGTGATTTTTCAAACAACTTTGGTGCACTCGAGCATGTGCTTGTAGTTCAAATTTGAGTTACGCGTATTAAATGCGCAGAAAGTCAATTAATGCATAAAAAGGCCAAACAAACCCGGAATAATTCCAAAATTTAGCACAGTACTTCTATTTGGTCTAATCTGCCTGTGTAAAAAAATTAAGACAGGAGAAGGCAGTGTACGTATGTCGTTTCGCACACGGAGGTGACACGTTCCCTCTCGGAACCACGAGCCTTCTTGAGGGAAGCTCTGGTTTGCAAGAAGTTTACACCAAATCTTGTCCCAATTCGGCCAAAAAAATTACCGCAGCATGTTGGTGCCATGTCATGACACCATGCCAAGTTTCATGATTTTCAGGCGTGTTTTGGAATTACAGGAATTAAAAAACCAAGTTTCTCAATCTTTTCGGCCAAGCCACGACGCCCAGATGTTTGAATTTCACTCTCATCTCTTGAATGAGACCTAGAAATTCACCCAAGGACACACATGTGATTTTTCAAACAACTTTGGTGCACTGGAGCCTGTGCTTGTAGTTCAAATTTGAATTATGCACATTAAATGTGCAGAAACTCAATTAATGCATAAAAAGGCCAAACAAACCCGGAATAATTCCAAAATTTAGCACGGTGCTTCTATTTGGTCTAATCTGCCTATGTAAAAAAATTAACGCGGGAGAAGGCAGTGTACGTATGTCATTTCACACACGGAGGTGATATGTTCCTTCTCGGAACTACGAGCCTTCTTGAGGGAAGCTCCGGTTTGCAAAAAGCTTACACCCAAGCTTGTCCCAATTTGGCGAAAAAAATTACCGCAGCATGTTGGTGCCATGTCATGACACCATGCCAAGTTTCATGATTTTCACGCGTGTTTTGGAATTACAGGAATTAAAAAACCAAGTATCACAATTTTTCCGGCCGAGCCACGACGCCCAGATGTTTGAATTTCACTCCCATCTCTTGCATGGGACCTATAAATTTACCCAAGGATACACATGTGATATTTCGAACAAATTTGGTGCACTGGAGCCTCTGCGTGTAGTTCAAATTTGAATTATGCACATTAAATGCGCAGAAACTCAATTAATGCATAAAAAGGCCAAACGAATGCAAAATAATTCCAAAATTTAGCACGGTACTTCTATTTGGTCTAATCTGCATGTGTAAAAAATTAATGCGGGAGACGGCAATGTAGGTATGTCATTTCACACATCGAGGTGACACGTTCCCTCTCGAAACCACGAGCCTTATTGAGGGAAGCTCTGGTTTGCAAGAAGCTTACACCAAAGCTTGTCCCAATTCGGCCAAAAAAATTACTGCAACATGTTTATGCCATGTCATGACACCATGCCAAGTTTCATGATTTTCAGGTGTGTTTTGGAATTACAGGAATTAAAAAACCAAGTTTCTCAATCTTTCCGGCCGAGCCACGACGCCCAGATGTTTGAATTTCACTCGCATCTCTTGCATGGGACCTATAAATTCACCCAAGGAGACACATGTGATTTTTCAAACAACTTTGGTGCACTGGAGCCTGTGCTTGTAGTTGAAATTTGAATTATGCACATTAAATGCACAGAAACTCAATTAATGCATAAAAAAGGCAAAACAATCCGAAATAATTCCAAAATTTAGCATGGTATTTCTATTTGATCTAAACTGTCTATGTAAAAAAAATTAAGGCGGTAGAAGGCAGTGTATGTATGTCGTTTCGCACACGGAGGTAACATGTTCCCTCTCGGAACCACGAGCCATCTTGAGGGAAGCTCCGGTTTGCAAGAAGTTTACACCAAAGCTTGTCCCCATTCGGCCAAAAAAATTACCGCAGCATGTTGGTGCCATGCCATGACACCATGCCAAGTTTCATGATTTTCAGGCGTGTTTTGGAATTACAGGAATTAAAAAACCAAGTTTCTCAATCTTTCCGGCCGAGCCACGACGCCCAGATGTTTGAATTTCACTCCCATCTTTTGCATGAGACCTAGAAATTCACCCAAGGACACACATGTAATTTTTCAAACAACTTTGGTGCACTGGAGTCAGTGCTTGTAGTTCAAATTTGAATTATGCACATTAAATGCGCAGAAACTCAATTAATGCATAAAAAGGCCAAATGAACCCGGAATAATTCCAAAATTTAGCACAGTACTTATATTTGGTCAAATCTGCCTCTGTAAAAAAATTAAGGTGGGAGAAGGCAGTGTACGTATGTCGTTTCGCCCACGGAGGTGACACGTTCCCTCTCGGAACCACGAGCCTTCTTGAGGGAAGCTCCGGTTTGCAAGAAGCTTACACCAAAGCTTGTCCCAATTCGGCCAAAAAAATTACCGCAACATGTTGGTGCCATGTCATGACACCATGCCAAGTTTCATGATTTTCAGACGTGTTTTGGAATTACAGGAATTAAAAAACCAAGTTTCTCAATCTTTTCGGCCGAGCCACGATGCCCAGATGTTTGAATTTCACTCTCATCTCTTGCATGAGACCTACAAATTCACCCAAGGACACACATGTTCAAACAAGTTTGGTGCACTGGAGCCTGTGCTTTTAGTTCAAATTTGAATTATGCACATTAAATGCCAAGGAGGACCGGAAGCACGGAGGGAAGGCTCGAGGCATTGGAGCAACAAGTTTTCAAGTGTCAGGAGATGGTAGAGTGTGGACTCAATTCCAATCACATTATGATCACGGAGTTCACCAACAACCACAAGCTGGACGTAAGGACATTGGGGAGGCCATCTTCAAGCTTCAGGAGAAAATCGAGCACCTCCAAGCCCAGATCTATGACCTGCAAAATCAAAACTGTGAGTATGAATATAGATTCAAGAGGATGAGTTTGGCTGCAGATTTGAGGATTCAGGAGACTGATACGTCTCCAACGTATCTATAATTTTTGATTGCTCCATGCTATATTATCTACTGTTTTGGACATTATTGGGCTTTATTATCCACTTTTATGTTATTTTGGGGACTAAACTATTAACCGGAGGCCCAGCCCAGAATTGCTGTTTTTTTGCCTGTTTTAGGGTTTCGAAGGAAAGGAATATCAAATGGAGTCCAAACGGAATGAAACCTTCAGGAACGTGATTTTCTCAACGAACAAGACCAAGGATACTTGGACCCTACATCAAGACACAAAAGAGGAGGCCACGAGGTAGGGGCGCGCCTACCCCCCCCCCCCCAGGCGCGCCCTCCACCCTCATGGCCCCCTGTTGCTCCACCGACGTACTCCTTCCTCCTATATATACCTACGTCCCCCAAACGATCAGATACGGAGCCAAAAACCTAATTCCACCGACGTAACTTTCTGTATCCACGAGATCCCATCTTGGGGCCTGTTCTGGAGCTCCGTCGGAGGGGGCATCGATCATGGAGGGCTTCTACATCAACACCATAGCCCCTCCGATGAAGTGTGAGTAGTTTACCTCAGACCTACGGGTCCATAGTTATTAGCTAGATGGCTTCTTCTCTCTTTTTGGATCTCAATACAATGTTCTCCCCCTCTCTTGTGGAGAACTATTCGATGTAATCTTCTTTTTGCAGTGTGTTCGTTGAGACTAATGAATTGTGGGTTTATGATCAAATCTATCTATGAACAATATTTGAATCTTCTCTGAATTCTTTTATGTATGATTGGTTATCTTTGCAAGTCTCTTCGAATTATCAGTTTGGTTTGGCCTACTAGATAGATCTTTCTTGCAATGGGAGAAGTGCTTAGATTTGGGTTCAATCTTGCGGTGTCCTTTCCCAGTGACAGTAGGGGCAGCAAGGCACGTATTGTTGCCATCGAGGATACCAAGATGGGTTTTCATCATATTGCATGAGTTTATCCCTCTACATCATGTCATCTTGCTTAAGGCGTTACTCTGTTTTTAAGGTAATACTCTAGATGCATGCTGGATAGCGGTCGATGAGTGGAGTAATAGTAGTAGATGCAGGCAGGAGTCGGTCTACTTGTCTCGGACGTGATGCCTATATACATGATCATACCTAGATATTCTCATAACTATGCTCAATTCTGTCAATTGCTCAACAATAATTTGTTCACCCACCGTAGAATACTTATGCTCTCGAGAGAAGCCACTAGTGAAACCTATGGCCCCCGGGTCTATCTTTATCATATTAATCTCCTACTACTTAGTTATTTCCTTTGCTTTTTTACTTTGCCATTATTTTACTTTGCATCTTTATCACAAAAATACCAAAAATATTATCTTATCATATCTATCAGATCTCACTCTCGTAAGTAGCCATGTAGGGATTGACAACCCCTATTCTCGTTGGTTGCGAGGATTTATTTGTTTTGTGCAGGTACGAGGGACTCGCGCGTAGCCTCCTACTGGATTGATACCTTGGTTCTCAAAAACTGAGGGAAATACTTACGCTACTTTACTGCATCATCCCTTCCTCTTCGGGGAAAACCAACGCAGTGCTCAAGAGGTAGCAAGAAGGATTTCTGGCGCCGTTGCCGGGGAGGTCTACGCAAAAGTCAACATACCAAGTACCCATCACATACCCTTATCTCCCGCATTACATTATTTGCTATTTGCCTCTCGTTTTCCTCTCCCCCACTTCACCCTTGCCATTTTATTCGCCTTCTCTCTCTATCCTCCCTCTCTTTCTTTATTCGCCTCTTTTCCGTTTGCTTGTCATTATGGCTAGCCCCTTATCTTCTCTGTTGTCTCCCGAGAATGAAGTTCTATATTTAAAGCAAAGGGAGGGAGAAAATCTAAAAGACGCTTGGTATAGAATTTGCAATGCTCAAAATAGATCTACCAGGAAGCAATCTACTTCTGTTCTTCTTCGTAATTTTTATGTAGGTGTTGCTACTTGGTATAGATATGTCCTTGATACCATTACCGGAGGGAATTTCTTGGGTAGCCACACTTTTGATTCTTATAATGCTATGATAGATTTGTTTGGCTCACCCCCTCTTTTGGTTAATGGAACTGTATTAACTTTAGAGCATGTAATGCAAAGGCTTGAAATTATTGAAAATAAGGTTGCTACCATAGAGTTAATTGAAATTTTGGATAAAAAGATTCACAACCGAATCTCTCAATATGGATCTAAAGTAGGAGTCACTTTGAAAAATATTAAAGAGAAGGAACCCATAGTTAATGAGAAAATAAATCATGATTCCACTAGAATTGATAAACTTGAGGATATTATTACCAACTTGGGAACCGCTTTTTCTTCCGTAAAGAACACTCCAAGTCCTCCGCTAAAATTGCCAAGCTTATGTATGTTCCTAAAAATAAGGGTGAATCCTCTAGTAAGGAAACTGCGAATCTAAAATCTATAAGTATTCATCCCAATCTTTCTTTCATTAAGGAGCCATTTGTTACAAATGAATTTTTAAATCTTGTGCCTAAAAGTTTGCTAATCAATAAAAAGAAAGAAAATCCTAAAAATGGTAGATGCCTCAATGAAGAATTTCCTACCAAAGATGGCAATGCCTAGATCTATCCTTGCTTGTTATACCTAGCTAGGGGTGTTAAACGATAGCGCTTGTTGGGAGGCAACCCAATTTTATTTTTATTCCTTGGTTTTTGCTCCTGTTTAGTAATAAATAATTTATCAAGCCTCTGTTTTGATTGTGTTTTTTGTGTTTAATTAGTGTTTTTCCAAGTAGAACCATTGGGAAGACTTGGGGAAAGTCTTGTTGATGTTGCTGTAAAAAACAGAAACTTTAGCGCTCACGAGAACTACTTCCATTTTATTTGGAAAGCGCTATTTAGTTAATTATTTTTGCAGATGATTAATATATAAATTCCTCACGTCCAGAAATTTATTTTTGAATTTTTGGGGTTCCAGATCTTGCGCAAGCTACAGATTACTACAGACTGTTCTGTTTTTGACAGATTCTGTTTTTCGTGTGTTATTTGCCTATTTTGATGAATCTATGGCTAGTAAAATAGTTTATAAACCATAGAGAAGTTGGAATACAGTAGGTATAACACCAATATAAATAAAGAATTAGTTCATTACAGTACCTTGAAGTGGTCTTTTGTTTTCTTTCGCTAACGGAGCTCACGAGATTTTATACTTTGAGTTTTGTGTTGTGAAGTTTTCAAGTTTTGGGTAAAGATTTGATGGATTATGGAACAAGGAGTGGCAAGAGCCTAAGATTGGGGATGCCCATGGCACCCCCAATATAATCTAAGGACACCTAAAAGCCAAAGCTTGGGGATGCCCCGGAAGGCATCCCCTCTTTCGTCTACTTCTATCGGTAACTTTACTTGGAGCTATATTTTTATTCGCCACATGATATGTGTTTTGCTTGGAGCGTCTTGTATGATTTGAGTCTTTACCTTTTAGTTTATACAATCATCCTTGCTGTACACACCTTTTGAGAGAGCCATACATGATTTGGAATTTGCTAGAATACTCTATGTGCTTCGCTTATATCTTTTGAGTTATATAGTTTTCTCTAGTACTTCACTTATATCGTTTAGAGCACGGTGGTGGATTTGTTTTATAGAAACTATTGATCTCTCATGCTTCACTTAGATTATTTTGAGAGTCTTAAATAGCATGGTAATTTGCTTAAAATCCTAATATGCTAGGTATTCAAGATTAGTAAAACTTTCTTATGAGTGTTTTGAATACTAAGAGAAGTTTGATGCTTGATGATTGTTTTGAGATATGGAGGTAATAATATCAAAGCCAGCTAGTTGAGTAGTTGTGAAATTGAGAAATGCTTGTGTTGAAGTTTGCAAGTCCCGTAGCATGCACGTATGGTAAACGTTATGTAACAAATTTGGAACATGAGGTGTTATTTGATTGTCCTCCTTATGAGTGGCGGTCGGGGATGAGCGATGGTCTTTTCCTACCAATCTATCCCCCTAGGAGCATGCGCATAGTGCCGAGGTTTTTGATGACTTGTAGATTTTTGCAATAAGTATGTGATTTCTTTATGACTAATGTTGAGTCCATGGATTATATGCACTCTCACATTTCCATCCTTGCTATCCTCTTCGGTACCGTGCATGGCCCTTTCTCACATTGAGAGTTGGCGCAAACTTCGCCGGTACATCCAAACCCCGTGATATGATACGCTCTTTCACACATAAACCTCCTTATATCTTCCTCAAAACAGCCACCTTACCTACCTATTATGGCATTTCCATAGCCATTCCGAGATATATTGCCATGCAACTTTCCACCATTCCGTTTATCATGACACATTCATTATTGTCATATTGCTTAGCATGATCATGTAGTTGACATAGTATTTGTGGCAAAGCCACCGTTCATAAATGTCACTCTTGGTCCATTGCATATCCCGGTACACCGCCGAAGGCGTTCATATAGAGTCATCTTTTGTTCTAGTATCGAGTTGTAATCATTGAGTTGTAAATAAATAGAAGTGTGACGATCATCATTTTCTAGAGCATTGTCCCAAGTGAGGAATTAAAAAAAGAGAAAGGCCATAAAAAATAGAATGCCCCAAAAAAGAGAGAAAAAGAGAGAAGGGACAATGTTACTATCCTTTGCCACACTTGTGCTTCAAAGTAGCACCATAATCTTCATGATAGAGAGTCTCTTATTTTGTGACTTTCATATACTAGTGGGAATTTTCATTATAGAACTTGGCTTGTATATTCCAACAATGGGCCTCCTCAAGTGCCCTAGGTCTTCGTGAGCAAGCAAGTTGGATGCACACCCACTTAGTTTCTTTTGTTGAGCCTTCATACATTTATAGCTCTAGTGCATCCGTTGCATGGCAATCTCTACTCCTTGCATTAACATCAATCGGTGGCCATCTCCATAGCCCATTGATTAGCCTCGTTGATGTGAGACTTTCTCCTTTTTTGTCTTCTCCACATAACCCCCTCATTATATTCTATTCCACCCATAGTGCTATGTCCATGGATTGCGCTCATATATTGCGTGAAAGTTTATAGGTTTGAGATTACTAAAGTATGAAACAATTGCTTGGCTTGTCATCGGGGTTGTGCATGATGAGAGCATTCTTGTGTGACGAAAATGGAGCATGACTAAACTATATGATTTTGTAGGGATGAACTTTCTTTGGCCATGTTATTTTGAGAGGACATAATTGCTTAGTTAGTATGCTTGAAGTATTATTTTTTTATGTCAATATGAACTTTTATCTTGAATCTTTCGGATATGAATATTCATACCACAATTAAGAAGAATTACATTGAAATTATGCCAAGTAGCACTCCGCATCAAAAATTCTGTTTTTATCATTTACCTACTCGAGGACAAGCAGGAATTAAGCTTGGGGATGCTTGATACTTCTCCAACGTATCTATAATTTTTGATTGCTCCATGCCATATTATCTATTGTTTTGGAAATTATTGGGCTTTATTATCCACTTTTATATTATTTTTGGGACTAACCTATTAACCGGAGGCCCAGCCCAGAATTGTTGTTTTTTGCCTATTTTAGGGTTTCGAAGGAAAGGAATATCAAACGGAGTCCAAACGGAATGAAACCTTCGGGAACGTGATTTTCTCAACGAACAAGACTCAGGAGACTTGGACCCTACGTCAAGACACAAAAGAGGAGGCCACGAGGTAGGGGGCGCGCCTAC
>NC_041382.1:68634188-68653771 GCF_002162155.2 Triticum dicoccoides | reverse complement strand
CCTGTTGCTCCACCGACGTACTCCTTCCTCCTATATATACCTACGCACCCCCAAACGATCAGATACGGAGCCAAAAACCTAATTCCACCGCCGCAACTTTCTGTATCCATGAGATCCCATCTTGGGGCCTGTTCCGGAGCACCGTCGGAGGGGGCATCGATCACAGAGGGCTTCTACATCAACACCATAGCCCCTCCGATGAAGTGTGAGTAGTTTACCTCAGACCTATGGGTCCATAGTTATTAGCTAGATGGCTTCTTCTCTCTTTTTGGATCTCAATACAATGTTCTCCCCCTTTCTTGTGGAGAACTATTCGATGCAATCTTCTTTTTGCGGTGTGTTTGTTGAGACCGATGAATTGTGGGTTTATGATCAAGTCTATTTATGAACAATATTTGAATCTTCTCTGAATTCTTTTATGTATGATTGGTTATCTTTGCAAGTCTCTTCAAATTATTAGTTTGGTTTGGCCTACTAGATTGATCTTTCTTGCAATGGGAGAAGTGCTTAGCTTTGGGTTCAATCTTGCGGTGTCCTTTCCCAGTGACAGTAGGGGCAGCAAGGCACGTATTGTATTGTTGCCATCAAGGATAACAAGATGGGGTTTTCATCATATTGCATGAGTTTATCCCTCTACATCATGTCATCTTGCTTAAGGCGTTACTCTGTTTTTAAGTCAATACTCTAGATGCATGCTGGATAGCGGTCGATGAGTGGAGTAATAGTAGTAGATGCAGGCAGGAGTCGGTCTACTTGTCTCGGACGTGATGCCTATATACATGATCATACCTAGATATTCTCATAACTATGCTCAATTCTATCAATTGCTCAACAGTAATTTGTTCACCCATCGTAGAATACTTATGCTCTCAAGAGAAGCCACTAGTGAAACCTATGGCCCCCGGGTCTATCTTTATCATATTAATCTACTACTTAGTTATTTCCTTTGCTTTTTTCCTTTGCCTTTATTTTACTTTGCATCTTTATCACAAAAATACCAAAAATATTATCTTATCATATCTATCAGATCTCACTCTCGTAAGTGGCCGTGTAGGGATTGACAACCCCTATTCGCATTGGTTGCAAGGATTTATTTGTTTTGTGCAGGTACGAGGGACTCGCGCGTAGCCTCCTACTGGATTGATACCTTGGTCCTCAAAAACTAAGGGAAATACTTACGCTACTTTACTGCATCATCCCTTCCTCTTCGGGGAAAACCAACGCAGTGCTAAAGAGGTAGCAGAGACTCGATCATCCTTCTATGATGATGAGCCTATGCCTTGGAAGAGGGACGACAAGCCTACATTATCAACTACTCCATCTCCCTCACCGGAAAAACAAACATAATCACATGGGTATGGGCACTCCCCTTGGCAACTGCCAAGCTTGGGGGAGTGCCCCAGTATCATATCACCATCACTTTTATCTTTACCGTTTTTCTTAGTTCGATCCTTTTGGTAATATCTTGATCTAGTAGAATAAAGTTTTAGTATGATCTAGTTGTGAGTTTTGCTTTATGATCCCTCTATGTAATCGAGTCCATGAGCTATATAATAAAGATTAATGTTGAGTCAAGGGCTTGATTATTTGGCTATGATCTTGAGGGAATTAAATAAAATAAAAGATAAGAAATAAAAAGAAATAAAGAGATCATGTGAATCTTATGGAGAGTAATGAGCTCACATATAAAGAGTATGATGAATAAAAGTTGTTGAGAGTTGACAAACATAGTTTTGGTCATCGTTGCAATTAATAGGAAGTAATAAAGAAAGAGAGGTTCACATATAAATATACTATCTTGGACATCTTTTATGATTGTGAGCACTCATTAAAGTATGACATGCTAAGAGTTGATGTTGGACAAGGAAGACAACATAGTGGGTTATGTTTTCTTACATCTGAGATAAATTATATTGTCATGGATCATCCAACATGTTGAGCTTGCCTTTCCCTCTCATGCTAGCCAATTTCTTTGCACCAAGTAGAGATACTACTTGTGCTTCCAAATATCCCTAAACCCAGTTTTGCCATGAGAGTCCACCATATATATCTATGGATTGAGTAAGATCCTTCAAGTAAGTTTTCATCGGTGCAAGAAATAAAAATTGCTCTCTAAATATGTATGACTTATTAGTGCGGAGAAAATAAGCTTTATACAATCTTGTGATATGGAAGAAATAAAAGCGATAGACTGCATAATAAAGGTCCATATCACAAGTGGCAATATAAAGTGACGTTCTTTTGCATTAAGATTTTGTGCATCCAACCATAAAAGCGCATGACAACCTCTGCTTCCCTCTGCGAAGGGCCCATCTTTTACTTTTATCTTCTACCTTACATAAGAGTCATGGTGATCTTCACCTTTCCTTTTTACATTTTATCCTTTGGCAAGCACAATGTGTTGGAAAGATCCTGATATATATATAGCTAATTGGATGTGAGTCTTCATGAACTATTATTGTTGACATTACCCTTGAGGTAAAATGTTGGGAGGCAAAACCATAAGCCCCTATCTTTCTCTGTGTCCGATTAAAACTTCATACCCATAAATATTGCGTGAGTGTTAGCAATTATGAAAGACTAAAAGATGGTTGAGTATGCGGACTTGCTGAAAAGCTCTTATATTGACTCTTTCCTATGTTATGATAAATTGCAATTGCCTCAATGACTGAGATTAGAGTTTGTTGGTTCTCAATGAAGTTTATGACCCATACTTGAAATTGTGATTGAATTGTTACTTTAGCATAAGAGGTCATATGGCAATATATATATATATATATGTTGTTGTTTTAAGAATGATCATGATGCCCTCATGTCCGTATTTTATTTTTTATAGACACCTCTATCTCCAAACATGTGGACATATTTTTCGATTTTGGCTTTCGCTTGAGGACAAGCGAGGTCTAAGCTTGGGGGGAGTTGATACGTCCATTTTGCATCATGCTTTTATATCAATATTTATTGCATTATGGGCTTTTATTACACATTATGTCACAATACTTATGCCTATTTTCTCTTATTTTACAAGGTTTACATGAAGAGGGAGAATGCCGGCAGCTGGAATTCTAGTCTGGAAAAGGAGCAAATATTAGAGACCTATTCTGCACATCTCCAAAAGTCCCGAAACTTCACGGAGCACGATTCAGAATAAAAAAATATTTAGCGCAAGAAGTACCAGAGGGGGGCCACCCATCTGCCACGAGGGTGGGGGCGCGCCCTACCCCCCTAGGCGCGCCCCCTGCCTCGTGGGCCCCCTGGTGGCCCTCTGATGCCCATCTTCTACTATATGGAGTCTTTCGTGGAGGAAAAAAATCATAAGCAAGCTTTCGGGATGAGACTCCGCCACCATGAGGCGGAACCAATCTAGTGCTCTAGCGGAGCTGTTCTGCCGGGGAAACTTCCCCCGGAGGGGGAAATCACCACCATCGTCATCAGCAACGACCCTCTCATTGGGAGAGGGTCAATCTCCATCAACATCTTCACCAGCACCATCTCATCTCAAACCCTAGTTCATCTCTTGTATCCAATCTTTGTATCCAAACCTCAGATTGGTACCTGTGGGTTGCTAGTAGTGTTGATTACTCCTTGTAGTTGATGCTAGTTGGTTTACTTGGTGGAAGATCATATGTTCAGATCCATTATGCATATTAATACCCCTCTGATTATGAACATGAATATGCTTTGCGAGTAGTTACGTTTGTTCCTGAGGACATGGGAGAAGTCTTGTTATTAGTAGTCATGTGAATTTGGTATTCGTTCGATATTTTGATAAGATGTATGTTGTCATCCCTCTAGTGGTGTCATGTGAACGTCGACTACATGATACTTCACCATTGTTTGGGCTTAGAGGGAGGCATTGGGAAGTAATAAGTAGATGATGGGTTGCTAGAGTGACAGAAGCTTAAACCCTAGTTTATGCGTTGCTTCATAAGGGGCTGATTTGGATCCATATGTTTCATGATATGGTTAGGTTTACCTTAATACTTCTGTTGTAGTTGTGGATGCTTGCAATGGGGGTTAATCATAAGTGGGATGCTTGTCCAAGTAAGGGCAGTACCCAAGCACCGGTCCACCCACATATCAAATTATCAAAGTACCGAACGTGAATCATATGATCGTGATGAAAACTAGCTTGACGATAATTCCCATGTGTCCTCGGGAGCGCTTTCCTTCATATAAGAGTTTGTCTAGGCTTGTCCTTTGCTACAAAAAGGATTGGGCCATCTTGCTGAACCTTATTTACTCTTGTTACTTGTTACTCATTACCAATTACCTTATCACAAAACTATCTGTTACCGATAATTTCAGTGCTTGCAGAGAATACCTTGCTAAAAACCGCTTATCATTTCCTTCTGCTCCTTGTTTGGTTCGACACTCTTACTTATCGAAAGGACTACGATAGATCCCCTATACTTGTGGGTCATCAGGGAACCTCCCCCTCTCTCCCCTTCCCCTATATATAGTGAGGAGGTGGGAGGGCAGCCATACCCTTCCCCTGGTGTAGCCCTTCCCCTCTCCAACTCATCCTCCTCTTCTATAGTGCTTGGCGAAGCCCTGCCAGAGAACCACGAGCTCCTCCATCACCACATCGTCGTGCTGCTAGAGTTCTCCCTCAACTTATCCTCTCCCCTTGCTGGATCAAGAAGGAGGAGATGTCCCTGGGTTGTACGTGTGTTGAACGCGGAGGCGCCGTCCGTTCGGTGCTAGATCGGATCTTCCGCGATTTGAATCACCGCGAGTACGACTCCATCAACCGCGTTCTTGTAACGCTTCCGCTTAGCGATCTTCAATGGTATGAAGATGCACTCCCTCTCTCTCTCTCTCTCTCTCTCTCTCTCTCTCGTTGCTAGCATCTCCTAGATTGATCTTGGTCACACGTAGGAAAATTTTGAATTATTACTATGATTCCCAAACAGTGGCATCAGAGCTAGGTCTATGTGTAGATTCTTCGCACGAGTAGAACACAAAGTAGTTGTGGGCGATGATTTGGTCGATTTTCTTACCGTTACTGGTCTTACCTTGATTCAGCGGCATTGTGGGATGAAGCGGCCCGGACCGACCTTACACGTATGCTTACATGAGACTGGTTCCACCGACAGACATGCACTTGATGCATAAGGTGGCTAGCGGGTGTCTGTCTCTCCCACTTTAGTCGGATCGGATTCGATGAAGAGGGTCCTTATGAAGGGTAAATAGCAATTGGCATATCACCGTTATGGCTTTTGCGTAGGTAAGAAATGTTCTTGCTAGAAACCCATACCAGCCACGTAAAACATGCAACAACAATTAGAGGACGTCTAACTTGTTTTTGCAGGGTATGCTATGTGATGTGATATGGCCAAAAGGATGTGATGAATTATATATATGTGATGTATGAGATTGATCATGTTCTTGTAATAGGATTCATGACTTGCATGTCGATGAGTATGACAACTGGCAGGAGCCATAGGAGTTGTCTTAATTTATTGTATGGCCTGCGTGTCAATGAAAAACACCATGTAATTACTTTACTTTATTGCTAACCATTAGCCATAGTAGTAGAAGTAATAGATGGCGAGACAACTTCATGAAGACACGATGATGGAGATCATGATGATGGAGATCAGGGTGTCATGCCGGTGACGAAGGTGATCATGCCGTGCCTCGAAGATGGAGATCAAAAGGCATAAGATGATATTGGCCATATCATGTAACTTTATGATTTGCATGTGATGTTTATCATGTTTGCATCTTATTTTCTTAGAATGACGGTAGCATAAATAAGATGATCCCTCACAAAGTTTCAAGGAAGTGTTTTCCCTAACTGTGCACCGTTGCAAAGGATCGTTGTTCCGAAGCACCATGTGATGATCGGGTGTGATAGATTTTAACGTTTGCATACAACGGGTATAAGCCAGATTTACACATGCGAAACACTTAGGTTGACTTGACGAGCCTAGCATGTACAGACATGGCCTCGGAACACAGGAGACCGAAAGGTCGAACACGAGTCATATAGTAGATGTGATCAACATGGAGATGTTCACCGTTGATGACTAGTCCGTCTCACGTGATGATCGGACACGACCTAGTCGATTCGGATCATGTATCACTTAGATGAATAGAGGGATGTCTACCTAAGTGGGAGTTCATTAATAATTTGATTAGATGAACTTAATTATCATGAACTTAGTCTAAAGTTGTCTTTACAATCTATCCTGTAGATCCAATGGCCCACGCCAATGTTGCCCTCAACTTCAACGCGTTCCTAGAGAAAACCAAGCTGAAAGACGATGGTAGCAACTATACGGATTGGGTCCGTAACTTGAGGGTCATCCTCATATATAGCTGCCAAGAAAGCATATGTCCTTGAAGCACCGCTAGGTGAAGCACCCATTTTCCCAGCAACTCAAGACGTTATGAACGCCTGGTAGTCGCGTAGTGATGATTACTCCCTGGTTCAGTGCGGCATGCTTTACAGCTTAGAATTGGGGCTCCAAAAGCATTTTGAGCAGCACGGAGCATATGAGATGTTCCAAGAGCTAAAAATGGTTTTCCAAGCTCATGCCCGAGTCGAGAGATATGAAGTCTCTGACAAGTTCTATAGTTGTAAGATGGAGGAAAACAGTTCTGTCAGCAAGCATATACTCAAAATGTCTGGGTTGCACAACCGCTTGCCTCAGCTGGGAGTTAATCTTCCAGATGACTCGGTCATTAACAGGATCCTCCAGTCGCTTCCACCTAGCTACAAGAGCTTTGTGATGAACTACAATATGCAACAGATGGAGAAGTCCATTCCTGAGTTATATTCAATGCTAAAATCAGAGGAGGTGGAAATCAAAAAGGAACACCAAGTGTTGATGGTGAATAAGACCACTAGTTTCAAGAAAGGCAAGGGTAAGAAGAACTTCAAGAAGGACAACAAGGGAATTGCCGCACCCGGTAAGCCAGTTGCCAGGAAGAAGCCAAAGAATGGACCCAAGACTGAGACTAAGTGCTTTTATTGCAAGGGAAATGGTCACTGGAAGCGGAACTGCCCCAAGTACTTAGCGAGTAAGAAGGCCGGCAACACCAAAGGTATATATGATATACATGTTATTGATGTGTACCTTACCAGCACTCGTAGTAGCTCCTGGGTATTTGATACCGGTGCGGTTGCTCATATTTGTAACTCAAAATAGGAGCTGCGCAATAAGCGGAGACTAGCAAAGGACGAGGTGATGATGCGTGTCGGGAATGGTTCCAAGGTCGATGTGATCGCCGTCGGCACGCTGCCTCTACATCTATCTTCGGGATTAGTTTTAACCCTCAATAATTGTTATTTAGTACCAGCTTTGAGCATGAACATTGTATCAGGATCTCGTTTAATGCGAGATGACTACTCATTTAAATCCGAGAATAATGGTTGTTCTATTTATATGAGAGATATGTTTTATGGTCATGCCTCGTTGGTCAATGGTTTATTTTTATTGAATCTCAAACGTGATGTTACACATATTCATAGTATGAATGCCAAAAGATGTAAGGTTGGTAATGATAGTCCCACATACTTGTGGCACTGCCGCCTTGGTCACATTGGTGTCAAACGCATGAAGAAACTCCATGTAGATGGACTTTTGGAGTCTCTTGATTATGAATCATTTGACACGTGTGAACCATGCCTCATGGGCAAAATGACCAAGACTCCGTTCTCCAGAACAATGGAGCGAGCAACCAGTTTATTGGAAATCATACATACTGATGTGCGCGGTCCAATTTGAGGCTCGCAGTGGCTATCATTGTGTTCTCACCCTCACTGATGACTTAAGTAGATATGGGTATGTCAACTTAATGAAACACAAGTCTGAGACCTTTGAAAAGTTCAAGGAATTTCAGAGTGAGGTAGAGAATCAACGTGACAGGAAAATAAAGTTCTTACGACCAGATCGCGGAGGGGAATATTTGAGTCACGAGTTTGGCACGCACTTAAGGAAATGTGGAATTGTTTCACAACTCACGCCGCCTGGAACACCTCAGCGTAATGGTGTGTCCAAACATCGTAATCGCACTCTATTGGATATGGTGCGATCTATGATGTCTCTTACCGATCTACCGCTATCATTTTGGGATTATGTTTTAGAGACTGCTGCATTCACTTTAAATAGGGCTCTATCGAAATCCATTGAGACGACACCGTATGAATTATGGTTTGGAAAGAAACCTAAGCTGTTGTTTCTAAAAGTTTGGGGATGCGATGCTTATGTCAAGAAACTTCAACCTGAAAAGCTCGAACCCAAGTCAGAAAAATGTGTCTTCATAGGATACCCTAAGGAAACTATTGGGTATACCTTCTACCTCAGATCCGAAGGCAAGATCTTTGTTGCCAAGAATGGATCCTTTATAGAGAAAGAGTTTCTCTCAAAAGAAGTAAGTGGGAGAAAAGTATAACTTGATGATGTACTACCTCTTGAACGGAAAAGTAGTGCAGCTCAGGAAGATGTTTCTGTGGTGCCTGCACCGACTAGAGAGGAAGTTAATAATGATGATCATGAAACTTCGGATCAAGGTGCTACTAAACTTCGTAGGTCCACAAGGACATGTTCCGCACCAGAGTGGTACGGCAACCCTGTCCTGGAAATCACGTTGTTAGACAACAGTGAACCTTCGAACTATGAAGAAGCGATGGTGGGCCCAGATTCCAACAAATGGCTTGAAGCCATGAAATCTGAGATAGGATCCATGTATGAAAACAAAGTATGGACATTGACAGACTTGCCCGATGATCGACAAACCATAGAGAATAAATGGATCTTTAAGAAGAAGACTGACGCAGATGGTAATGTGACCATCTATAAGGCTCGGCTTGTCGCTAAGGGTTATCGACAAGTTCAAGGGATTGACTATGATGAGACCTTCTCACCCGCAGCGAAGCTGATGCCCGTCCGAATCATGTTAGCAATTTCCGCATTCTACGATTATAAGATATGGCAAATGGACGTCAAAACGGCATTCCATAATGGTTTCCTTAAGGAAGAATTGTATATGATGCAGCCGGAAGGTTTTGTCGATCCTAAGAATGCTGACAAGGTATGCAAGCTCCAGCGCTCCATCTATGGGCTGGTGCAAGCATCTCGGAGTTGGAACATTCGCTTTGATGAAATGATCAAAGCGTTTGGGTTTATGGAGACCTATGGAGAAGCTTGTGTTTACAAGAAAGTTAGTGGGAGCTCTGTAGCATTTCTCATATTATATGTGGATGATATACTATTGATGGGGAATGATATAGAACTTTTGGAAAGCATAAAGGCCTACTTGAATAAGTGTTTTTCAATGAAGAATCTTGGAGAAGCTGCTTACATATTAGGCATCGAGATAGATCGAGACTCCTCATTGGTCTTTCGCAAAGCACATACCTTGACAAGATATTGAAGAAGTTCAATATGGATCAGTCCAAGAAGGGGTTCTTGCCTGCATTGCAAGGTGTGAGATTGAGCATGGCTCAATGCCCGACCTCGGCAGAAGATAGAGAAAAGATGAGTGTCACCCAATCCTAAGCATAGCACAAGATCGCGTAGTTCGTTTGCTAGAGCTTTTCTAATGTCAAGTATCGTTTCCTTAGACCATGAGATTGTGCAACTCCCAGATACCGTAGGAATGCTTTGGATGTATCAAACGTCACAACATAACTAGGTGACTATAAAGATGCACTATAGGTATCTCCGAAAGTGTCTGTTGGGTTGGCACGAATCGAGACTGGGATTTGTCAATCTGTGTGATGGAGAGGTATCTCTGGGCCCACTCGGTAATGCATCATCATAATGAGCTTAATGTGACTATTGAGTTAGCCACGGTATCATGCATTACGAAACGAGTAAAGAGACTTGCCGGTAACGAGATTGAACAAGGTATAGGGATACCGACGATCGAATCTCGGGCAAGTAACATACCGATGGACAAAAGGAATTGTATACGAGATTGATTGAATCCCCGACATCGTAGTTCATCCGATGAGATCATCATGGAACATGTGGGAGCCAACATGGGTATCCAGATCCCGCTGTTGGTTATTGGCCGGAGAGAGGTCTCTGTCATGTCTGCATGGTTCCCGAACCCGTAGGGTCTACACACTTAAGGTTCGGTGACGCTAGAGTTGTTATGGGAAATAGTATGTGGTTACCGAAGGTAGTTCGGAGTCCCGGATGAGATCTCGGACGTCACGTGGAGTTCCAAAATGGTCCGAAGGTGAAGATCGATATATTGGACGAAGGGTATTGGAATCGGGAAGTGTTCCGGGGGTACCAGGCTATGGCCAGCATGATTGAAAGGTGTTTCGGGAGCCCCGGCAAGTGTTGCAGGGCCTCATGGGCCAAGGGGAGGGGGCAAACCAGCCCACTAAGGGGCTGTGCACCCCCACACCCTTTTCCCACGTTACTTGGGGAGGTGGGGCGCCTCCACCTGGCTTGGGAGGCAAGCCTCCACCTGCTTGGCTTGGGGGGCAAGTCTACCTAGGGTTTCCCTATAGGGAGATCCAATCTGCCCTAGCCGCCGCCCCCTAGGAGAAACCCTAGGGCGCCTGCCCCTCTCTCCCCTTCCCCTATATATAGTGAGGAGGTGGGAGGGCAGCCATACCCTTCCCCTGGCGCAACCCTCCCCCTCGCCAACTCCTCCTCCTCTTCCGTAGTGCTTGGCGAAGCCCTGCCGGAGAACCACAAGCTCCTCCATCACCACGCCGTCATGCTGCTGGAGTTCTCCCTCAACTTGTCCTCTCCCCTTGATGGATCAAGAAGGAGGCGACGTCCCTAGACTGCACGTGTGTTGAACACAGAGGCGATGTTCGTTCAGCGCTAGATCGGATCTTCCGCGATTTGAATCGCCGCGAGTACGACTCCATCAACCGCGTTCTTGTAACGCTTCCGCTTAGCAATCTTCAAGGGTATGAAGATGCACTCCGTCTCTCTCTCATTGCTAGCATCTCCTAGATTGATCTTGGTGACACGTAGGAAAATTTTGAATTATTACTACGATCCCCAACAAAGTGATGTCCAAAAGCTCATGTGTAGGCATAAATCTTGCATTAGCATCAGGCCGATGAGAGAGTTCTCTCTGCACACCCAGATGTTCAGTTAGATTAGAACCCACTACAATGCATAGTCCCTTTGAAGAAAAAACCCATCAAACTTGGCCGAATAAGATAGATAGATCGAGGAGCATACATGGCTGTTTAATTATATATCAAAAAACCTCAAAAAATCAGTTGAGTTCAAAGGACAATATGATCATAAAGTGACAATCCATCATATCCCAACGAAGACAACTACGAATTACATCGAATTGATCTTGATCATGTGAGGCAACTCACTGGAACTTGATATTGAAGCTGAGAGAGGGAGGGAGAGAGAGAGAGAGAGAGAGAGAGGGAGAGAGCCATCTTGCTACCGCTATGGACCCTAATTAAGGTCCCAATAAAACTACTCACAAATGGTCATGGAGTTAGCAAGGTTGATGAAGAAGTCTCCGGCAATGGATTCCCCCTCCGGTAGAGTACCAGAACATGCCTCTAGATTGGATCTCCTCGAAACAGAAGCTTGCGGTGGCGAAAAAATTCAGAGAAAATTGGTACCGAGGGTTTCAGGAATTATGGAATTTATGAAGGGAAGAATGGGCGTAAGGCAGTGCTTGTGGGGCCCATGTGGCCACGGGGCACACCTAGTGCATGGGCGTGCCACCAGGCCCTATGGGTCCCCTGCCCCCGGTGCTTTTCTCGAATCTTCGTTGCCCGAAAAAAACATATTAAATACTCATGTCTTTTTACCTCGATAGATATCAATTTTCTGAAAAATCAAAAACATGCACGAAACAAGAACTGACACTGACACTAAATTAATAGGTTAGTACAAAAAATAACATAAAATGCTATAAGAAGTATACAAAAGTGATACTATAATAGCATGAAACAATCACAAAATATAGATACGTTTGAGATGTATTAATGGCTGAAGGTTTCTCCCAAGTCAAAGATATCAGTTATGGTGAAACCTTTGCTCCAGTTGCTCGCCTTGAATATATTCACATGTTGCTTGTAGATGCATCGCATCATAATATTAAGATGCAACAAATGAATATGAAGAATGCATTTCTTAATGGTCTCCTAAATAAATTGGTGTATGTCAAACAACCTACAGGTTTCGAGGATCCCAAGTTCCCCAGTCATGTCTATAAATTTGAAATCCCGCTTCATGACTATAAACAAGCCCACGTGTGTGGTATGAGAAACTTACCAAGTTGTTAAAGGATCGTGGCTTTGAAATTGGACTAATTAGTCCTACTCTTTACTAAGAGGGTTCAAGGGGTTTTGACATGAAATTTTGACCATTGTCGGTGATGATACTATGGGGCATGCTGTAACGGTGTATTACACCAGATGGGAATTTGGTGACCGTCTCGATGGCTTTACTAGTAACCTTCATTCAATTCACTTGGTGAACTTATCAACTAGGGCGAGGAGGTAACTATGGCCTCCCTCGGCCCGTCATAGAGGTCCAGTCATGTTGTCACATTCCAGATTTTGTCCAAATCTGGAATGTTATTTTTTTTTACAGTTTTTCCCAAAATTGGTTGTGATTGCCTGTTATTAGCTATAACTTAAATAGGAATTGTTTAATTCGATTGAAAATGTGTTTTTTTTGGAATTATTTAGAACCTTAAATTGTCATTTAGGGCTTACGTGTAAAACCAAAAAATGAGTCCACATAAATATCCGTGGCCATTATTAAATATTTTGGGTTGGAATAATATTCATAAATCCCTAATATTTATTTCAAACCCTAAATCCATTGGCAATTAAATTCAACCCTAAAGGAATTTAGGGGATAAACTGATATACCAAAAATAGGGTGGCAAATTAAATATTTTATTGGGCATAATAAAATGTTTAATAAGCCCCAAATAAGAGTTTGAGCCTCTGATAAAATTTACCAAAAGATGTTTAGTGAACTTGATCTTTTTGAATCAATTTAAAAATTAATTGGGAATATTATATAAGACTATATATTTTATTCGACAGGAAACAAATACCCATAGGACCTAAAGAGGGCCTAATCTTCTATTAATATTCCTAGAGGAATTTAGAACAAGTTGGTTTTGAAACAAAATTGAAATTCAAAACAAAATAGAAAAACTGAAAGAAAAAGAAAAGGAAAAGGAAAAGGAAAGCAGCAGCAGCCAAGCCCAACTAACATACGCGTGCGCAGCCCACCTAAGCCGCCTACAACTATTGATGGGCAACAAACGTGTATTGAGACAATATTAGGAAATTCACACTCATCCAAAAAAAATTCAAAAAAATACATAAAGAATTAAAACTTAAAATTAAAGGCACTACCATCATATGGTCGTACGTCTAGCACCACTGCTACCTTTGACTAAGCAAATACAACTCCTACAATGGGCTTGCGTGTTTTATAGTGTGAGATGAGATAGAAACGACCTGCATACAATAGAACATAGCCACCAATTGATTATCTGAAGGATCTTATTTCCAGAAGTAACAAACAAGTCACGAACATAGGGTTTCTACACTTGAGCTCAAATGCACCCGCGAACTGAAAATTAGCGAAACCTTCAATTTTTTCTGATTATTTTTTCAATGAATATTGTTGAATTTTCTACGTATGTGCACTTTTTCCTGAATAAAAATCATTCCTAATGCTTGGGACGAAATAAATAAATTTGATGTTCCAAAAAGAATATCTTAGAAAGCATTTGGAGTATTGATTTTGATATTTTTGCCTAGACTTGCACGAATGTGATTTCATCATGTATACTTGCACGCAGGCAAAAAACTAAGGAATGTTTGTTGTCGAAAAATATTTTTTGATTATTTGCACTCCAATACTCGACAAACATCAATTGAGGAGTTACCCCATAGCGAACTATTCATTCGCTAGGGGATGGAGGATCGAGCGAGACCTCCCTGTTGCATCCCACATTCGTTGTAGCTGTGTTTTCAAGCGAACCCAAGCCGGCCCAGATGGGCCAGAAAATTAACGAGGTGAGCAGAAAAAAGGCCACACCCATGACTTCTTTCTTACATAAAATATGCTATCAAATGAAAAGAAAATATTTTCGAACGCAGAAAAAGTAGAGAAATATAAATTTATAATTGACATCCTCTAATTCATAAAAATTGCCATGCTATACGTACTCCCTCCGGTCCCTTTTACTCCGCATATTAGGTTTGTCCGAAGTCAATCTCATCCAACTTTGACCAAATATATATAAAAAATTATAGACATTCACATAACAACACCAATATCATTAGATTCATCTTAGAATATATTTTCATACTATATTTATTAGATATTATAGATGCTAATAATTTCTAATATAAATTTGGTCAAACTTAGCAAAGTTTGACTTTCGGCAAATCCAATGTGCAGAGTAAAAAGGACCGGAGGGAGTACTTTATAAAACTCCCATCCTCTAATTTATAAATTTACGATAGTATATTTTTCCGTGGAAATAATATACACCTACGACAAATAATTTGGCATGCTCTAATTAATTAAATTGCCATGGCTAATTAAAAAATTGACATGGTCTAAACAATGCAATTGCCATGCTACCCAAAAAACTACCATGGTCTAATTAATAAAGTTTGCATGGTCTAAATAATATTACGGCCATGCTACTATAATAGAATTCCACGTTAAAAGTTTAAGAAATTTGTTATCTAAGCAACTTGGCGACTTTTGGGAATTTATAATGGGCACATGTCCAAGTTAAGGATTTAGTTATTTGAAAAAGATGAAAAAATTTAGGAATTTGTTTCACTAAAATTGAAAAAACACATGGCAAAATTTTGGAAATTTGTAATAAGCACGTGGCAAAAGTTAGGGATTTATTTCTTTGATTTTTTTCCAAATTTAGGAATTTTCCATGGACACATGGCAGATTTATGGATTTTGTTCTTAAAAAACTTGGCAATTTTTGAATTGTAAATTTGCTATGGTTCTAGTTTTTTTACCATGGTTAATAAAGTGAATTTACCATGGTTATGTTATTATAAACATTTCGAAAAATTACCATGTGGACATTACAGAAAATGTACAAAATTTGCCATGTGACAAGTTGAAAAAACTCATAAATTTGCCACCGTCGCCATGTGGACGTGGAGCCGCCGCGCCGCCTCGTCGCAGGTGAGCTCCACCTTCTCCCCCATGGCCAGCCGTCGCAACACCCCCTCCTCCTCCATCCTCTCCTAACGCCATGGTCAGCGACACCTGCGGACGTCGACGGAGACAAAGATGGGCACCGTCATGGCCACTTCCTCGGTCTCGCCTCAGTGGTGACTCGGGGATGGCGATGCCCGTGGCGGCTACACGTGTGGGAGGATACACCGAGGAGGTCGCGAGGCCTAGGCGCTGGACACCACCACCACGCCTCGCCGACCACCATTGTGCAGCCCCGTCGACCACGAACACGCATTCCCTGACGACGACGACGACAAAGATGCAGCCCCGGCAACTACTGTCTCTCCGAGCACAGCCAGCCTCCACCCGCACCATATGCGTGAAGAAATGACGGGAATCGCCAAGATCTGCGGCTGCAACCACAACACTTCGCTAGGATCGTCGGGAAAGAGTTGTCGATGGGGAGAATAGCCGGGGAAGGGGGAATGAGCATGTGGGGACGAGAGTTAGGGGATGAGGGAAGAGGAAGCCGAGTTCGTTCGCTAGATACGGCGCCTGCGCGAATGAGTCCAAGATGCTGACGTGGCAACAACCTAGGTGATCGGACGATCGAGAGGTCGTTCGTTGGGGGCTCTGAAAAATCTGACATCATTTGAAAAATCTGACATCATTGAGCTCGGGACTAGAATAATATTTCCAAGGAGTGCTTCTCTTCCTTCACTTTATTAATTACCCTTTATCCCTCGTATAAGATTATACTCCCTCCGTCCCAAAATGAATATCTCAACTTTATACTATTTCTAGTACAAAGTCATACCCCTTAAAAAAAGTTGTACTCCCTAAAAAATGTATAAAATTATATTAAACTTGAGATACTTATTTTGGAGGGACAACGAAAAACACAGCATATTGCTGTGTGATAACCGCAAAGGCCTCGGCAGAAGAAAAATTGGAGGACACTGTGCATTCTTATTTCGTATGTATAATGTTCGTATGTGCTTTTGGTACCACCAGAATTCTAAATCCGCTACAAATAAGAAACTAACTTTATTAACTGTGCGGGCGCATCTGGTGTAGTGGTATCATAGTACCCTCCCACGGTACTGACCAGGGTTCGATTCCCTGGATGCGCACATACATTTTTGCCGCTTTTTTTTTTTTTTGAGATCAATGGCACTCGGCCCAGTTGTGTTGCTTGGCCCAAGGTGTACATTGGGCTGAGTAGCACCGTAGATCGTATTTCAGGTGGCCCATCTAGTTCTTTTTTACATCAATTAGACAATTGCCCGTGCGTTGCAACGGGAGTATAAACATTCTAGTAGATTAGCCCCTGACTGCACGACTATTATTGTACTATATTATTGTTTTTGAGAATCCATGTATATTATTATATTGATACGCTAAAATCTTACCAAATGTTTGTATGCAATCGCCATGATTTCTTTGCCATTTTATTGTTAAGCACTTATTTGGTAAGAATTTAATGACTTGCCAACAAAATATGTGTTTATTTTGGTAAGTTAATAAACATGAGACAATTAAATGGATGGGAGAACAATCAAATATGAGAGGAAAAAAATCAAAGAGGATAAGGAAACAGTGCGACGTATATATGGAAGGTTGGACGAAAAAGAGGTGAAATGGGAACCTTACGTTCTTTTTAAGTAGTAGAGATGTACATTGGGCTGAGTAGCACCGTAGATCGTATTTCAGGTGGCCCATCTAGTTCTTTTTTACATCAATTAGACAATTGCCCGTGCGTTGCAGCGGGAGTATAAACATTCTAGTAGATTAGCCCCTGACTGCACGACTATTATTGTACTATATTATTGTTTTTGAGAATCCATGTATATTATTATATTGATACGCTAAAATCTTACCAAATGTTTGTATGCAATCGCCATGATTTCTTTGCCATTTTATTGTTAAGCACTTATTTGGTAAGAATTTAATGACTTGCCAACAAAATATGTGTTTATTTTGGTAAGTTAATAAACATGAGACAATTAAATGGATGGGAGAACAATCAAATATGAGAGGAAAAAATCAAAGAGGATAAGGAAACAGTGCGACGTATATATGGAAGGTTGGACGAAAAAGAGGTGAAATGGGAACCTTACGTTCTTTTTAAGTAGTAGAGATGTACATTGGGCTGAGTAGCACCGTAGATCGTATTTCAGGTGGCCCATCTAGTTCTTTTTTACATCAATTAGACAATTGCCCGTGCGTTGCAACGGGAGTATAAACATTCTAGTAGATTAGCCCCTGACTGCACGACTATTATTGTACTATATTATTGTTTTTGAGAATCCATGTATATTATTATATTGATACGCTAAAATCTTACCAAATGTTTGTATGCAATCGCCATGATTTCTTTGCCATTTTATTGTTAAGCACTTATTTGGTAAGAATTTAATGGCTTGCCAACAAAATATGTGTTTATTTTGGTAAGTTAATAAACATGAGACAATTAAATGGATGGGAGAACAATCAAATATGAGAGGAAAAAATCAAAGAGGATAAGGAAAGAGTGCGACGTATATATGGAAGGTTGGACGAAAAAGAGGTGAAATGGGAACCTTACGTTCTTTTTAAGTAGTAGAGATTTGGGCTAGAAGGCTCACCGGGTTTCGGCCGGTTTCTCGGTGTGTTCTTCTTCTGTTTTTAGGGTGCTTCTCTATTTGTTTTTGCCTTTTCTTCATAATTTTTCGTTTTTGTTATCCATGTTTTTGAGATCAATGGCACTCGGCCCAGTTGTGTTGCTTGGCCCAAGGTGTACATTGGGCTGAGTAGCACCGTAGTTCGTATTTCAGGTGGCCCATCTAGTTCTTTTTTACATCAACTAGACAATTGCCCGTGCGTTGCAACGGGAGTATAAACATTCTAGTAGATTAGCCCCTGACTGCACGACTATTATTGTACTATATTATTGTTTTTGAGAATCCATGTATATTATTATATTGATACGCTAAAATCTTACCAAATGTTTGTATGCAATCGCCATGATTTCTCTGCCATTTTATTGTTAAGCACTTATTTGGTAAGAATTTAATGACTTGCCAACAAAATATGTGTTTATTTTGGTAAGTTAATAAACATGAGACAATTAAATGGATGGGAGAACAATCAAATATGGGAGGAAAAAATTAAAGAGGATAAGGAAAGAGTGCGACGTATATATGAAAGGTTGGACGAAAAAGAGGTGAAATGGGAACCTTACGTTCTTTTTAAGTACTCCCTCCTTCCGTCTATATAGGGCCTAATGCTTTTTTCAAGACCGTCTTTGACTATTGACAAGATTAATAGTACATGACATGCATAATATGAAAATTATATCATTGAAATCTACTTTCACATACGAATTTGATGGTATGGTTTGTGTAAGTTGCATGTCATATATTATTGCTCTAACATTTGGTCAAAATTAACCTCGAAAAACGCATTAGGCCCTATATAGATGGAAGGAGGGAGTAGTAGAGATTTGGGCTAGAAGGCTCACCGGGTTTCGGCCGGTTTCTCTGTATGTTTTAGGGTGCTTCTCTATTTGTTTTTGCCTTTTCTTCATAACTTTTCCTTTTTGTTATCCATGTTTTCCTTTTTCATTGTCTTTGAAACATGGAATCTTTAAAATTTGTAAATATTCTTAAGATTTGTGAATATATTTTCAAACTCATGAAATTTTCAGAAATTCACAATATTTTTAGAAATCCACAGTTTAAAAAAATCCATGAACATTTTTAAATTCATGATTTTGTTTTTCCAAATCAGTGACACATTTTTCAGATTCGTGCACAAACTCTTTAAAAGTACATGAACATTTTACAAATACGCAGGCATTTCTTAATTCGTGAATATTTTTGAATTATTGTTAGCGAAGCCCCGGTGAATCATTTTTGCCCCTGTTTAAATACACAGACATTCAAAAATAAAAAATGACCTTTTTTACTTATAGCACGTCAATGGTATCACCAAAAAAGACCCTTGAGCAAGCTAACCAACGCATGTGTACGAACGGGTGAGCCTACTGGGTTACAACCCATGCACGCATCCATACGTGCTTTGACAACAATTTGCCGCTTAAGGCATGGGAGCGAAGCCCAATGAATCATTGTTGCCCCTTTTTCCCTAAAGAAACTATACGAAATTCTATTTAGGTGGTGGTTGCACGCTAACATTTTGGAGCAATTCTAGCAGTGGTCAAAAGCCTATGTAAGTTCATAATAATTGCTTGTTTAGAAGTTGGGGTCTAAAAAATTAATCCGACAGAGTTTTGATGTTTGCATTTTTTTTTCATTATGCTTGTTTTTTAGAGAGCGATTCGTATATGACCTTCCGGCTTCCATGTCTTGAGCACATGCTTTCAACTGACTAACAGTCGATGCATACGACGTGAACTGCAACAAAGGTAAGATCATTGTGTATGTACCTACC